>NC_027749.1:22814381-22815000 GCF_000695525.1 Brassica oleracea var. oleracea | reverse complement strand
AACTAATTACCTAACTAATTAATCACCTAAACTAATTTAAAAAAAATAGAAGAGGAAAGGGAGTGTACCTTAAGGGAGAGGAGAGGAGTTTGGGAGGAATGAACGAGGTAGCCTCGTTCTCGGCGACTCAATATATAGAAAACCTTTCTTCGTAAACGCGGCGTAAAATTACGACAAAGTTACCAGGCCCGCGTTTTTCCATTTACGACGAAGTTACCAGGCCCGCGTTTTTCGGTTTACGACGAAATTACATCGAAACGTCTGTTTACGACGAAGTTACCAGGCTCGCGTTTTTTCATTTACGACGAAGTTACCAGATCCGTGTTTTTCCATTTACGACGAAGTTACCAGGCCCGCGTTTTTCTATTTACGACGAAATTACGTGGAATAGCCCATTTACGACGATTTTACAACGGTTAACCCTAAACATCGAGAATGAAATCCCTAAACCCCAAAGTCACATATCATCTAACTTCATATCTTCTTCTCTACTACTTCTTTCTCTTTCTCCAACTTAAACTCTAAAACCCTAAAACTCCAAATAATTTTTTTAAAATTAACACAAATACATATTATATAAAACAACATTTGTTACACATACATTAGGATGGTAAAAAAA
>NC_027749.1:22797362-22812199 GCF_000695525.1 Brassica oleracea var. oleracea | reverse complement strand
TAGAGAAATTTTCGAGTTGGGTAGTTGAAATATAACAACGATTTTACAAGGAATATTTTACATGGATTTTACATGGTTTTAACATAATATTTACAACGATTTTACGACGAAATTAGGTAAGTTAAAGCACATTGAATACACGTTTTCACCTAAATATAACGGTAACATGTTTCGTTGTAATGTCGATGTAATGATTACGACGTATTTCTCATTCCACGTACATTCGTCGTAAACTTACATGGATTTTACGACGAAAACTGTTCGTCGTAAATTTACATGGCGTTTACGACGAAAGTTGGATTCCTCGTAACTGCGTTGTAAACACCATGGCTTTGAATGGTGACCAGGGAACGAAAGGGAACACTGAATTCCTTATCATTCCCAAAAAAATTCACCATTCACAAGGAATAGTTTTTCCTTCTTGTTCCTCTTCATTCCTTTTTTTGTAGAGAAATATAGAACAAAAACATTCCTTGTTAAATTTGATAAGGAACAAGCATTCCTTTTCATTCCTGCCATTTTATTCCTATACGTTCATTTTCTATTCGTTCCTCGTGTTCCCGAAAAGGTCACCAGTCAGAGCCCATGTAAATTTACGACGAAATATTTTCGTCATAAATCTTCGTTGTTATGGGCACATTTTCTCGTAGTGTTTTGATTATTTATAGTATTGTATTTTTTTATATTAAACCACATTATCGGTTATTGAATGTTAAGGATGCAATCAGTTTACGAAAGCTACTATTCGATACTAAATAGTACAATGAAAACATGATTTTTATTTGGGCCGGCTGGAGGATTATACCATTTCTAGCTTCCTTTTTTCTAAAAATTAAAAATCATTTTTCTCAAAATTAATTAAAAATCATTCCTCCGTAAGAGAAAATGAAAGAGGATTTAGGGTTATTTCATCAATCCTCTTAACTTCACGTGAATAATTTTATTCCTGTTATCAACAAAAAGAAAATATGATGAAATCTTTATTCCCTGAGCTTTCTTTTATCCAATCTGAATTCAGTGAAGTCTTCATAAAGATCTTCCATATATGTATTTGCATAAACATTGATGAATCAATAACATATGATAAGCAAAACCATAACTCTCACATAAATATAATGTAGCTTTATGGTGCACAAGACAATACACCTCTCCACCTATCAATAATCCTCATATATGAGATAATTACAAAATAAAACGTTCCTAAAGGTAATTAAATTATTGAAATGGGATTCAAACCTGTCGCGTCTCCAAAACGTCAGAAATGGTTTGTTTGGCGTATGAATAAAAACCTCCTCTTTCTCTGATATCATTGAAACCATAGAGAGTGGTTTGGACTCCACATTAACCAAAGACAAATTATCTTTGGGTAACCTAAAGACATATAAAGGATGCATATGTATGAATCACTACTGAAAATACATGATTAAGGGTTACTAATTACATTCACGTTTGATCTGAAAATTATACAAATTTACAATGATAAGAAACCTTCTACCTCACTCATTGAGGGATTAATGGCGAGAGCGGACACATTGTATGCATTACATACAATTCGATCATCTAATCAAAGTAATTGGAAAATATTTCAAAGTTTGCCGCAATTTATTAAGATGACACAAAATGAATAAGAAGACAATATACAACCGTTTACCTTTCCAGCCATTGATATTGGCAAACGTCAACACACAAATAGCCGAATTATCACGCGAAACTGAATCGCTTCGCTTAAATCAAAAGCGACCTTTCCCCATAAAACCAATTGAAGCCTAACATCTCTGATGAACAAAATGTAAACGGGAAAAGGTTGGTGCTTATTGTTATACATATAAAACGAAAACTTCAATATAATCAAATAACAAAGGAGAAAATCGTATAACTTACTCTTCATTCCGTAACGCACATGAAAACCTTTCGGTGTTTTTTTCCATTAATGAACATGATTTCAACATCACTAACCTCCACAACCTGGCCGATAATATCTGCACAATACGTCTCAAAATAAGTATAGTGTAATATTTTCGTTAAATAGGCATATAAAATATAACAGATCGATTATATGAAGAGACTCACCAACCAAAAACTCAGTACTTAGACTACCATCTAAGATTTGACAAAAATTGACTGACTGGAAACCAGTCAATCTGAATAGCAAATCTTGACAATATCAAACCAGGGTAGTGGCGGCTACGAACAAAATTTTATAGGGATGTTTTGTTGATCGATATGAACCAGATGAATGCGTAAGTGAAAAAGTTTGAAAAATCCTCGACTCCCCTTCTTTGAGGAATGGTTCAAAATGAGAAACCAAGTCCTTTTTAACAGTCGCATGAATCTTATCACCCTGAAATAAAATAACAAAATACGTATGAATTACACTCTTTCCGAGACGTAAACATTTTACCAATAATATTTTTGTTCATAGTATAAAGTAAGACTCAGTAAAACAAACTTACGCTGTAATCGAGCAACGCCATCTCAATAGTCTCACCACCTTTTGCAGAGTATTGTCTCCACAACCGAATTATCTTCACCCTAATTTTCCACATCATTTTGAAAGGTTCCAATTCGGAAACTTGGTCAAAATTTGCTGCCATGTTCTTTATGATCAATACTCTCAAGGTTTTGATATTGCGATGGGGATAATGAGAGAAGAGGGTTACTTATATAGTATTTTCAAAACACTAGGTTAGAATATTGCAGCTTTGCTAATTAGGAAAGACAATATTAATTACATTTTTAAAATAAATTAAATATACTATTGATAGGAATCTATATTGAATTTTGATGTAAGCGTATATTTATTAGATATTGCCAGACTTGTGAATCAAGCATTAAGATTTAAGATCAAGTGAGTAATATATGTAGATGTCAATTTAGAAACATTCGAGATCTTAGGAAGTATTTCCATAGTTGGCTGTGTGGCACTAAATATGATTATATGCGTCTATAACATATATTAACCACATGCGTACTATATATTAAAAAAAAAATGGTAAACCATTCCCCGGAGAGATAATGCAAAAACTCCGGTGGCCACGCGCTGTGGAAATCTGGTGTGGTGCAGATTCGAACTCGGGTTCCTTGGAGATCTACGGAACGCCTTGACCACCCGACCACGGACGGTTGGTTCGTACTATATATTAATATAACATATATTAACACAACGCCATCAATTGAACGTGCATGTGAATATAGAAATACTATATATTATACCTTATGTTAGTCATAATATATAGGTAACATGCGTACTATATATTACATCAGGCCATGATTATCCCTAAGAAACCCATAATGGGTTTCTTAGTTAAAAAAAAAATTAAAAATTAAAAAGCAAACCAATCGCGGGCCGCCACGTGTCAGTGGGGTCCGCGAACAGTGTAAGAAACTCACTAAGATCGGTTTTTAATTAGTAGTTTTTGTAACCGATCCTTAAGGGTTTTGTGGGGGCCCACGCACTAAGAAACCCACTAAGGATCCCGAATAATCATGCTCTCATTATATCACTAATATATAATGAGTGGGAAGGTTACGCTTATCAGTGCATGCAAAATCGCTTATCAGTGCATGCAAAATCGCTTATCATGCAAAATGGTTATGGTGTGTTCCAAATATTAGTGATCATCGTACTATATATTACAACATTATATCAAAATAATTTTATGTCAATGTGTTATATCAAATATAAAATACGTTAATATATGTTACATGCAAAATTCATCGTCCAAGAAACAAAGCTGATCGTCTCTCTTTTGCGTTAAGCAACATAATTTTTTGGATGTCCAAGAAACAAAGAAACAAAACTGAGCGTCTTTCTTTTGCGTTAAGCAACGTAAGTTTTCTTAATTTGAATCAACATGGCTGACCAACGGTAAATGTGTTCTGATCATCTCTGTGTTTTGTTAATCTTTGAATCCTGTCATATATAGTGAAGCTCCATGAAATATTAGTAAAATCTACCATCTTCATATCCGGAGATATATCCTTTTCTTGTGTTATGTTATTACAGAGATCGCAACTTTTTTGACCAAAAAAAAAAAAAGAGATCGCACCTTTAAATTTCTTACATAGTTTGTTGTGTTAAGAAAGCTTTCGCAGACAACAGAAGCTTTCCAATCAACCACGTTTCTAATAAAGTTATAGCTATACTTATACAGCTTTACATCGATCGTCGCATTCAGTCGCGAACAATGTCTCCAAGTTAAGACACAAATATCTCTTGTGTTAAGAAATCTCTCGTGTTAAGAATATGCGTCTATAACATATATTAACCACGTCGGCCATACTTCGCCATCAGTCTTGTGATATATAGTCCACTTGTGCAGTCAGTCTTCAAGAATAGCAGAACAATGTGTTAAGAATATCTCTCGTGTTAAGAATAGAAATCGTGAATAATGTCGGTTTGATGTGTGTTAATTTTTGTCAAACCTATAAAAGGAATCAAACCTTGTGTATTTTCGACGGCCATACTTCGCAGAGATTTATGAAAAGGAAAGTGGTAGTTTGCTAAATCACAAAAAAAATTATCTGAATTGTTCTCCACTTGCCACCTCAGCGTTTTTGTAAATAAAAGTTTTTCACGAAGACACGTCACATCTTTGCCAATAAACTTTAAGGTAAGTTTTAAAAGTGTTTCTCCTTTGATATTCACATCTTTGCCAACAAACTTTTAAGGTAAGTTTTAAAAGTGTTTCTCCTTTAATATATAGAGAACTAGAACTTGACCAACACAATCGTGCGAGTTTTTTTATTTCTGTACTTAAATATTTTAGTTTATATTCCCTCATGATACAAATATATGATGTTTAAGGTTGTTCACACATGTTAAGAAAAATTAAATATTTACTTTTATCTATTACTTTTTAGTTTTTCATTTAGTTAGTTTAAAGTTTTATTTGATTTCCAATAAAATTCAACCACTTACATTTTTACATTCTGATTAATATATTTTTTTATTTAGTAAATTGCATTAATTAAAAGTAGAACATCATACATTTGTATAAAAAGAAGAAAAGCTAAAAAATCATATATTTGTATAAGGAGGGAGTATAACAAATTTTACAAATAACTTAATGTAATTTAGTGCTATATATTATGTAATTTTATAATAGCTATGTTTACATGGCTTATATATTATACTATAAATTTTGTACTTTTGTAGAAATATTATTTTGGAAACATTATTATGTAACAATATTACTTTACATATTTTTATTTTAAATTTAAAATTTATATGGAAGCAAATTAAATTGTACCTATATAGTAGATAATTTTTTTTTTGAGATAGTGCTAAAAAAACAGATTTTTTTTAAAAGAGAAGCGATAACATTGTACTTCAAAATAATTTTGTAGTATATCATATTTGAGAAATACACTAAGTTGGGTAAAATATCTTCTTTTAACTTCAAATAGAAATGAATCTTTCTAACTAACAAAATCTTTGTAAATTTTATTTTTGCAAATTAATCAGTTTAAATTGTTACTACCATTAAATATATAATTAAAATATTTATATAATTTTAAATTTTTTATATAAATCAAAACTAAAATAATTTTTAATATCTAATTATAGTTTTTACGATAAATAAAACTGAAATTGAGTACTTTTTGGAAAAAAAAATAAATTGATTTTGAAAATGTTTTTAAAAGATTTTGTTTGAAATTTCTTAAAAAATATTTATTTTATTCAAATAAAATATAAAATATTATAATTAATCCATGTCAAAGTTGATAAAATTTTAAAGAATAGTCCAAATTAAAAAATTACGCATGAAAAGTTCATCACTACAGTATATATATATATCAAGTGATTTATTATAAAAACTGTATACGGTTGAATTTATAGTATTGTATTTTAAATATTATATATTTATCAATACATGTTTGTTAACGCAATACCTATATAAATATTGATACATGCATGTATAATATAATTAATAGTAATAATAATATTTATTATGCAAATACAATAATGTTAGGATTTTTAATATTTGATTCGATTTTATTATTTGCAAGGTAACATTCTAACATTATTGTATTTGCAAAATAAATGTTATTATTATTAAGTAGATTATAAATGGTATATAAAATATATATATATATATATATATATATATATATATATATATATATATATATTGACGGAATATTATATTTTTGAAATTATGCATAGAGAAATTCTCTATGATAGTCATTTTTAAGTTTTTTGTCACAAAAATGGTCTTCAATGAAGAAAATGACCAAAATAAGTTTTATTAAAAGGTAAAAATGACCAAAATATATATTTTTACCTTGGGGTTAACTAATATAGATTTAGAGTTTAGAGTTAAAGGACGGAGTTTTGGGGATATGGTTTCAAATTTAAAAAAAAATAAAAATTAAAATTAAATTTTCAAAATAAAAAGATGTTATTTTGGTCATTTTCTTTCTTGAGAGCTATTTTGTGACAAAAACTTAAAAAATGCTATTTGAGAGAATTGTCCTTATGCATATCTAATAATATTTTGATGGAATAAAAAGAGAATTAAATAGGTTGTTAGGATTTTATCATGAAAATGTATAAAAAAAAATATAAGCAATTTTCTAAGGATAGCTCATTTAAAATATTACACAAAAAAGTTATGACTTATATTTTAGTATAGATAGTAAAGACTTATCATCATATATTATGTTATGGATTATGAAATTTTGAACCATGTCTTTTCTTAGAATCTGTTTGGGCCTCTAATGGGCCATTAATATTTTTTTCTTTTTGACCTAATTTTCGCCGCCGCTGCTTTGCTATTTATAGGCATCACGATTCGTTAGAGACAGAACGTAGCCACTTCTCTTGGAACCATTGTCTTGTGTTATCTATTCGATAGATCTGTAAAGATTCGATCTTTTGTCTTCCATTAGCGTTCTTGCATAGGTTTAGTCGTTGTTTCGTTTGTTTTATGTTTTGAATGCCTGGGATGGTGTTAATTAAATATACTTTGAGAGCTAAGTCTTTAGGAAAAAAGAAACAACGCTGAGGCATTCTTGAATCCTTTTTTGATTCTCTGATCATTAATCGTTCTCCTGTTTGTTAATCTAGGGTTGTATTCGAGACTAGTTTTCTTGTGTACTAGGTCGTATATGATTGATATTAGCTCTTCAATTGTTTGGGTTTGAAAGATGTTGTGCAAGTGACGATAAAAAGACAGGGACATCAGATTCTCCTTAGGGAGAAGTAGAATGATGATTAATGTCTAAATGTGAATCTCTCTGATGCACACAAGCTTTGTTTTAAGTCTTTGTTTTTGAATTGTGCCTATGATGTATATCTATTGATGTGTTTTCATCAGATTTTTATAGTGATGAATATAATCACAATTGTCACTACCTCTGAGGCAATATTTCTAGCGTTTTGATTTTCATAGTTGTGTTTATTAATAAGCCTTGTGATTGCATCTAAGAACGGAGATATGAAGGGTTGGTTTTGTTGTAGCCTAACATTTATGATTTGGCTCCAAAATTAATACCCAATGTAATCAGCTTTCTTTACTCTATATGAAGGCTCTCCTTGTTTAGATTTGCTGGTTGTTCGGATTCTTCATCTTTCATTGGCTGTCAGTATTTTAAGTTCAATACTCCCTTAATCCTGATCGAGTGAACGTGGAAAATTGTAAGGCTTCAAACCAACTCTTCAAAACATGTGATGACCTCTTATGAGGCCCAGCCCATTAGCTAATAGTGAACAAGTCTTTTGGAATTTAAACTCGTTCGAAGATTACCTGACTAGGGTTGGGCATCAATACGTTACTTGTCTTATAGTTTCAAGTAATTTTTAGAAAGTTTGAAATATATCCAAGTAGTTAATAGATATTTATAAATAGCAAGTAATTGAACAAGGCAAGTAGTTTGCAAGTAACGTATTTTTGGACAAGTATTCGAAATAACAACTATTCGTTTCTGATAAGTCAAATACAAATCAGAAAATTCATTATTTCTTCAAGGCAAATCAAGTATACGTAAAAAAAATTAAGTATCCTTCTTGTGTCCAAATACGACCCCAACAATTTATGTCGTGCCAAATACAACCCGAACAATTGATCACTGCCAAATACGGTTTCAACTCAATTATAATTCGAAAAAACTAACCAAACTTTTTAAAATGTGCTTAAATCTACATTGATTCTAACAAAAGTTAGTCAATCGTTAACATGATAAAACGACGTGGTTTTGATATACGAGGAAAAATGTCAATTTCGACCCCAACACTCTCAGTCGTGCCAAATAGGACCCGAACAAATGGTCAGTGCCAAAACCGACCTTAACTTAATTATAATTTAAGAAAAACTACCTGAACTTTTTAAAACGTGCATAAATCTACATTGACTCTACAGAAATTTGTCAACCGTTAACAAGATAAGACGATGTCGTTTTGATATATATATATATATATATATATATATATATTATTTTTTTAAAAAAAATATGTTCATCCCGGAACTCAAACCGTGTTGTGATACCCTTTTAAAGGGGCACACTAACAACTAGATAAAAATAATTTCTTGAAATATTATTACAAATTTGAAATTATATAAACTATTATTCTTCTTTATCTTATCTAATTTATAATTTTGGTGATAATTTTTTCTGATTTATATAAATACATTAACATGTTTTTTATTTATCATATCTTTAATAAACTTATATCTTACTAAAATATAAATAATAAAATATTTATTATTATACGATCTTAAATATACTTAAAACTTTTAATTTATTTATAAAAATTTTTTATACAAATTATTTTTAATTTTTAAACTTAAGTAGATTTTTTTTTTAATTTTTCAAAGTTAATATTATATATTTTTGATATTTTCTTTAAAAATATTAAGAGGTCTTTTACCTTTCTTTCACTAAGATATCTTGTACAAAATATTAGACATATTAAACAATAAATGAAGTATATAAAGCAATCACCAAAGTTTTAAATTGGATACGATGAAGAAGAATAGTAGTTTATATAATCAGGAATTTCAATTTGTAATAATATTTCAAAAAATTACTTTAGTCTAGTTGGTAGTGTGCCCCTTTAAAAGGATATCCCGGCACAGGTTTGAGTCCCGGAATGAACATATTTTTAAAAATATATATATATCAAAACAACGTCGTCTTATTTTGTTAATGGTTGACTAACTTCTGTTAGAGTCAATATAGATTTATGCACGTTTTAAGAAGTTAATGTAGTTTTTTTAAAATAATAACTGAGTTGAGGTCGTTGTTGGCACTGACCATTTGTTCGGGTCCTATTTGGCACGACTGAGAGTGTTGGGGTCGAAATTGACACTTTTCCTCGTATATCAAAATGACGTCGTTTTATCTTGTTAACGGTTGACTAACTTCTGTTAGAATCAATGTAGATTTAAACACGTTTTAAGAAGTTCGGGTAGTTTTTTTTGAATTATAATTGAATTGAAGTCGTATTTGGCACTCATCAATTGTTCGGATCGTATTTGGCACGACTGAAATTGTTGGGGTCGAAATTGGCATTTTTCCCTATTCAGCTGAATAGGATTTTAGACAACAATCGAGACTGTTAGAATATTACTTTTTATAAAGTTTTAAAAGTAAAATCGAAAAGTTATCTAAGAAATGACGAATGAAAAACAACCAGAATAGAATATTAAGCGAATAAAGTCAGGCCACCATAATTGAGAATGATGTGAATCAGATTTTACCATGTAGACCCCATGGTAGCAGATAATTTTTAAATAAATACTTTTAAAAAGTAAAGAAAAAATCTCCAAGCATAGGAAGAAACCCTGTTCGAAAACGCGGCCGCCTAGCCGCCGTTGTTAGGAGCTCTACCGCACCGAGTATGGTCAAATCAGGCAACCTAGGCGCTGAACCGCGTAAATCCGCGTTGACCGCGTAATAGCCGCGTTTGCCGCGTAATATCCGCGTAATATCAAAACACAGACATTTTATTATGGCTTGTTACTAAAAGATTTTGTGTAATGTCCATTATATTAAAACCCAAAAAATAGTTAAAGCCCAAAACAAACAAATAAAAACTACATTTGGGGATTTTTTATCGAGCAATCCCTAATCTAAAATTCTAAATTATTGAGAAAGCAAAGGAGATTGAGAGTGGAGATGTCAAGCTTAGATTGAGAGTAAGAGACAAACTGAAACTGAATCGAGTTACCAAATAAATTAAGGTAATATCCTTGTTCGAGTGTTAGCAAATTAAGTTACGAAGCTATGAATTCTTTTTTGGTTCACTGGTGTTTGTTTGACAACTAGTTCTTTATTTTGACTTTTGATTAATTGTACTTGTCTGTTTTGTTTCTTCTTTTGTTCTTTTGTGTTTGTTGTCGTGAGAAACAAAGAAGACGCTTACGTTTTGTACTTCGTCACACACGTGCTCATACTTCATACATAATTTTTTTTTAAGGTTAAAAAGATGGACAATCCACCAACAGATGCACCTCGTCCTCTGAAGCGGAATTCAAATGATGTGGGATGGGAATTTGGAGTCTTATGTAATCCAAAAAATGTAGACAAGGTCAAATGCAAGTTGTGTGGAAAAGAATTCGCTGGTGGTATTTATAGAATGAAAGAACACATTGCTCATGTGAAAGGGAATGTCTCAGCCTGTCCTGTATCATCTAAAGCGGATCAAGAGAAGTGTAAGGAGGCAATTCTTGATGCAAAAGAGAAAAAGGGTTTGAAGAGGAAACATGAACAAGAACTGAGGGCAGAAGTGAACATAAACAAAGGCAGCAATGTTGAAGAATTGGAAAGAGAGTTGGGAACTCTTAAAAGTCCTCACTTCCAAGGTCTCATCGATCAGTATGCAACCTCCATAAACCCTGAAGCTTCTTTGGCTGCACAAGCACGACAACAAAATATACATGACGCCATATCTAAGGAGAAGACACATGCTGTCCGCCAATATTGTGCTAGATGGATGTATGAAGCAAATGTTGCTTTCAACGCCATTGACAATGAAAGTTTCAGGTTGTTTTGTGAAGCTTTGGGACAGTTTGGACCTGGTTGGGTGCCTCCAAGTTAGTATCAGCTCAGAGGACCATTGTTAATTGAGGAACAAAAAAGGACCAAGGAAAAGTTGAAGTCTAGAAGAAGAATGGGAAACAGAAGGCTGCTCAGTGATGACCGATGCATGGAGTGATATGAAAAGAAGAAGCATAATGAATTTGTGTGTCAACTCAAGGGGAGGTACATGTTTTCTTTCATCAAAAGACACCTCTAAAGATTCTCACACGGGGGAGTACATCTTCAATTACATTGACCAGTGGATTGAAGATATAGGAGCTGCAAAGGTAGTGCAAGTGGTCACTGATAATGCTACAAACAACGTGGCAGCTGCAAAGATGCTGAAACAAAAGAGACCAAATATATTTTGGACAGGTTGTGCTGCACACACTATAGATCTGATGCTCGAGGGAATTTCTAAGCTTCCGGGAATTGCAAAGATAATTGACCAAGCAAAGGCTGTTACGATCTTTATATATGCTCATCATACAACACTGTCCATGATGAGAACATGTACAAATAACAGAGATATCGTAAGACCAGGAGCAACAAGGTTTGCAACTTATTTTTTGACTATGCAAAGCCTATACGACAAGAAGGCACAACTGATGAGCATGTTTGGCAGTGATGAGTGGCATAGTTGTAAGCATTCTAAGTGTCTGAAGGGTAAGAATACATTTGACACGATTATGAGTCATGGGTTTTGGAGTAGTGTGAATGTTGTCTTGAAGATCTTCAGCCCTCTGGTGAAGGTTCTAAGGCTGGCTGATGGGGAGAAAGTACCTTCTCTTGGATTCATTTATGGTGAGATTATCGAAGCTAAGAATTCTATCAAAGAAGCTTCAAATCATTTGGAGAAGAACTACCAACCTATCTTTCGAATCATTGAAGAGAAAATGAAAGATAGGTTAGATACTCCTTTGCATGTGGCTGCCTACTTTCTCAATCCATATTATTTCTACAAAGATCCAGAAATTCAAAAAGACTATGAAGTCATGGAAGGATTCATAGCTTGTGTAGAGAATTATTATCATGGCGACTTTGAGAAGCAAAATAGGGTTGTCAATCAGGAGCTTAGTCTTTACAAGAGCAAAAGTGGCTCATTTGGTAGAACTTCAGCACTCAAAGGATGCGAGATTAAAGATGACAAGTTTGATCCAGGTTTGTATGTTCAGATTGCTTGTCTTTCATTAACTTTTGATCTTTATTCATCAATACGAGTGATATGATTTTAGGGAACTGGTGGTCAACATATGGATGTGGTACACCAACTCTTCAAAAAATGGCTACAAGGATCCTTGCTTTGACGTCAAGCTCTTCAGGATGTGAAAGAAATTGGAGTTGCTTTGAAGGGGTTTGTTTATTAGTTCTCTTTCTCTAGGAATCTAACTATTTCTGAAATTCACAACTTTTTTTAATTGCAGATTCACACAAAAAAAGAGAAATAGGCTAGATGCCAATCGCTTAAATAGCTTAGTCTATGTGCAATTCAATGCAAAGCTGTTTAAGAAGCAGAAAAAAATCAGAGAGCAAAATGCTGATGTGATATTCGATGATGGTAATGAAGATACAGTGGAAGAATGGCTTGTGGGCCGTGTACCAGACATAGACAATGATCTTAATTTGCTACTTGTAACCCAAGCTCCAAGGGTAAGAGATTTATATGATGATGACTTTGAGTCTGAAGGAGATGAGGAATATGTTGTGGACATGGATTTTGAACCAGATGTATATCAAGATGTTCCTCTCTCTCATGATTCATAATCTGCTAAGTAAGGTTAGTAATTTTATCTTACTTAGTAAGGTTAGTATGTTAAGTTACAGGTCTTATAGATCTTCGTTGTTTTATATCTTTTTATTTGTAGGTGTATGTCTTTTGTTGCAGGTGTATGCTAAGTAGTCTAACTCCTAACACATCTACCCAATTCATGGTGATTATTTGATTTGAAGACAAAAGGATGAAGACTTCGATCCTTTTTTGTATTTTGTATGTTCTCAAGATCAAGACAATCTATTTTGTGTATCTCATGAATTGGATTATTTTGTACTTTTTGAATTTGATGTGTAAAGGAGAAAACAATGTTTATCTATAACAAGTTATATAATTATGTCTAAAATTTTGTATTATCATATTTAAAATTAGCTAAATATATTATAAATATACTAAATTGTATTTAAAACTAGGTCCCACGTATATCCCGCTTAATCCCCGATTTTGTATTATCTCTTTTGATAAAACATTAAGTGCTATTTTGGTCATTTTTATTCTTAGAGACTATATTTGTGACAAAAACTTTTTTAGTGTTATTCTAGTCATTTTCTCAAATTACAAAGAATAAATAATTATTAGGAAAAAAGTTTGCGAGTTACAAAAAGTATCGTGTAATACGGTGGAAACCATCTGAAATATAAAAATATGTCAATAATTACACGTTTATGTTAATACATGCCACGTATACAAAATAGTAATTAATATGGTGCCAACAGCATAATAAAGTTTAATTGATTTCATGACTTATTAATATGGTCAATAGGTAATTAACAAAAATTCTATTAAAAATCTAAGAACCGACCCAAATTAAGAACATGACTTAATCCAGAGCTGAGAGGAATACAGTTTTAGGGTTCGTTGGAGACAATTGATTTGGGGATTTTGTAACACAGAAAGATAGAAAGAGATAGAGAGACCGAGGGAAAGAGATTGACAGAGATTACGAACCCTAACAACATCATTTCTTTTCCAGATGTCTCTTGGGTGGAGCCGTTAGTGAAAGAGCCGCATGAGACAAGGGTAGCTCCGGTTTGGAACATGGAGACAGAAAAGACCTTTGCTTGAAACAAAGTTTTGAAACATCATTAACAAAGAGAAGAAAAAAGAGTCTTACAATTTTCTGAAAAAAACAGAGGGAATTAAGGTTTCTAAAACCAAAAAGAAACCTTAACTCATTTACCTTCCTTGATTCTTTAATATTCACAATGAGTAATCAATTTTCTTTTTTTAATTATTGGTAAATAGTCACTATGTTATGGTGAGACCATGTGTTCTCTGTTCCCTAACCGAACCAGACGTTGAACTAAGCAAAGGACCCCAAAGAGTTGAAAATGTGTTTAGTAGTAATGTTGTTATTGGAAGATAGAAAATATATTTACACTTGTGAAGTTAGGGAAAATGTTGTGATTGTTTCTTCTAAGAGTTGATCTAAGCTATATCTTCCGTTATGATTCCTTCCAAATCTTCGAGCTTTGAAGTTTTTCTATAAACCCAGTTTGACTCTTCAAGCTCGGATACAGTGAGTCTGCCAATAATGCATGTCTCACATCTCTTGTTAGTCATGAACTCAGATTTGTGACTCTCTTGGTCTGTTCGTCATTGCAGTATGATTTTCTTGAATTGTTCCATTGCTCATACCAGATTCGAGTACTGAGGATAACCATCTTCTTCAAGTGTTCTCTGTTCCAAGTAGGCCTGAGCACTCGGGTCCTCGGGTCGGGTCTTCTCGGATTTGGGTCGTTCGGGTCTTAGAGTTTAGGACCCGATAGGGTAATTTGAAATTTTCGGTTCCGTGTCGTCTCGGGTTTGGGTCGGGCCGGGTTTAGGATATTGGAACCATTAATACCCGAGCATTTTTTCGGTTCTTAAAATTTTGGGGTCGGTTTTCGGGTTTTCGGGTCTTTTAAAGGTTTTTCGGGTCGAGTTTCTTCATTCTCGGTTCGGGTATACAGTATTTGGGGCCAAATTACCCTATTGATAACTCATGATCTTAGTGGTATTTAGCATCTCATTTAGCTCATTTTAATCATTCTAGGTTGCA
>NC_027749.1:22781846-22797262 GCF_000695525.1 Brassica oleracea var. oleracea | reverse complement strand
TGCATTTCATGCCCACAAGGTGTATGATGAAATGCATGAACCAACTCTTCAATGCTTTTAGCTTGCTTTACCTAAGAGATTAGTTGCTAAAGGAGTTAAGATTGCTATTAGACTTGTTCTCCATGTTTGCTTTAGTAACATTCAACCTAAGAGATTAGATGCTTGAGTTGCTTTACCAAAAGAACATTCATCTAGAGATAGAGCTTGTTTAGCTTAGTGTCTAGGCATAAGGAAAGTGTTTGATTGATACTTTGCCACCCTTTGATTGGATCTACATCACCCAAGATCAAATGCCTAACCCCATGAGTCCTCTTGCTTCAAATTGAGAAAAAAAGATCATTACTTTATTGCATTAGCTTATTAGTTCTTAGTTCGTACCATCTTTAAAACCTTAGCTTAAGCATGAACTTGCATTCCCTTTGCTTTAAAATCACTTAGGATTGGTTCGACAATCTTTTATACTACATTGATTTGATCTTAGACTCTTGAAAAGTCTTGCATCACTTATATACCCGAGAAATTACCCTATATTCCTGTAAAAAAACCTGCAATGCTTCAAAAGTGCAATAAGATTCTTTGACAATTTTCAAACACCATACCTTCATAACAAACAACAAGTTCATAACAATACCACAACTTAGTAGCAGAATCACAATATAAAACGACTAAGGACAAGCTTTACCATAAGTAACCATAAGAAGTTTAAAAACTGATGAAGTGCAAATTCAAAAACAAAAACAACAAACTGATACTCATTACTCAGTCTCGAACTCTTGACTCTTCTAATGCGCAGCAAACCAGCAACATTCAACCTTAAAACACAGGTTCAAATTCTGTAACACAATGGTCATTAAAAAATTAAAAGTCTAAACCAAAATACAAAACATAATGGCAATTGAGTAATGAACATTGGACATACGAATTAAAGAGATTAGAAACAAGAAATTATACCTCTCATAAGATCATCTTGCTCTTCTAAGAGCTTAAGCATTTGTTCCTTTCTTGTGGTTCATTTTCCTTTGAGTCTAATCTCACATTTGAGCCACTGCTCTGTGCACATTAATACTTCAATCATAAAATGAGTCAAACAACTTCTGCTTGGGTCTAAAATGCGTTCATTGGTGTTGAAGGCAGATTCAAATGCAACTGAACTCACTTGCATTGCAAGTACATCCCTAGATAACATTGATAGAACCAGATACTTTGCACTATTAAACCTCCAGAAAGAGAGTACATCATACTCTGATCCGCCTATAAGATTTGGAATCTCCACATTCTCTTTCAAATACATATCCAACTCACTGTTTTTTTTTTTGAAATCCTGTTTCTTGAACAAGCTCTTTGTAGATGTCATTCATGCTCTCATAAGCAAGGCCATTACTAAGTACTGTCCGCTGAGAAACTTCCTCTCCTAACTGATCATGTGACTGAGTTTGAGATTGAGAAGACGGTCCATGAGATTGAGACTGAGAAGATGGTCCTTGAGATTTACCAGTACTGCCGCTACTGCGATTGTTGTACTGATCAAATAAACTCTTCAAAATGTCCTCGACTTCACCTTTCAAAAGAGTAACCTGAACTGAGTCTTCTCCATACAGCTTCTCAAATAACTTTGAGGTAACCATCATCTTCTTGGTTGGGTCAAGAACACCAGCAACAATGACAAGCTTATTCATCTTTTCAGGATTTGTTCCAAATGGATTCCAATACTTGCCAAGTTTCCATAACATGTTTGTTGCCTTAGACCTTAAACTCTCATCAGGACCAGGAGCAGTGCTTAAAGCACTAATGTTCCTTGTTACTGTGACGATCGCATGATACAACTTATGCGCAGTAACATGATTTGATGCAGACATAACCAAAGTAGCCTGGTAGAAAATAATTAAGAACTGGACTAACCTATCAACAGCTTCCCAATCCTCTTTACTTGGTGGTCCAACTCATTTTTGTCCATCCACAATCTTATTGAAGTAGTCGTTGTGGGGCTTGTCCTCAGCTTCCATCTTCTCAAAAGCCACCTTGAACGTTAATGCTTGCTCTAGCATCAAATAGGTCGAATTCCACCTAGTTTTCACATCCAAAAGTAAGCTTCCTCTCTGAAGTCTTCCTGGCTCTATATGTCGCTCAAAAGAAATCTGCCTCTGAGTTGAAGACCTCACAAAATAAATGCCATTACGAATGGCATTGACACTGCTCTCTATCTCCAGCAAACCTTCTTTAACAATCAGATTGAGAATGTGTAGCACACCTAAAATGCAGAAACTTTCCATCTAGAACCAATGCATCAACGCCATTTTTTTCAATAAAAGCTTCAGTAAACCGCCTCAATGCAGAAGAATGAGCTGTGGCATTATCTACGGTTATGCCATACACCCTTTTGATATCCCATTCCTCTAAGCAATCAAGAAGTACCTTAGATATTGTTGATCCTTTGTGATCATACACATTCTTTAATATAATGATGGGCTTCCTCAAATTCCAGGAGCTGTCTATAAAATAAGCCGTAATCACCATGTAACTGGCACCGGTATGAGGAGCATTCCAAATATCAGTTGTTAGTGACAGCCGTTGATTATTCTCCTTAATAATCTTCTTCATTGCCTCTTTATTTTTCACAAAGGTCTTAACAATATCTCGGTTGCTGTTCTTCTAGAATGAGGCACATAAAGCTTAGTCTTGTTGCAGAAATTCCTCCAAGCTACGCTCTCCACCCAAGATAAAGCCAACTCTCCCACAACCATCATCTCATTTGTCGCTTCTCTGAAGACAAATTCAGATAATTTACACACTCTGATGTTACCATCTTCGACATCTAAAGCACCTTGATTATTTTCTTTGTTCACAGACCGCCATGCTTGGTAAGCCTTGCACGCAATATTAACATGTTTCTTCAAGCCTGTTGTTCCAGATTTTGTTGCACACACCATCTCTTTCCCAAAATAGTTGCCGGTGGCTCTATCATTATCTTCTTTCTTTCTAGTAAAGTGTTCCCATACCTTTGACGTCCTTTTCTTTTCTGACCTTGAACCACTGCAGCCTTCTGTTTTCTTACGTTTTCCTTTGTTACGAGAGATTGGTGTCTGAACTTCATCTCCTTCGGGATCATCATCACATGAATGCACCATCTGCATTATACACAAGACAACATTAAAAACAATTTTAGACAAGACCAACACAAGAACACAAAAAGTGAAGAACAAGTTACAAGCTTACAACAAAGAAACATAGAACATAACATATTCAAATTTCAAAACAAACAAAGAGTCAAAGAACGAACACAACATAATGTCTCATAATAAGACTCAAAGTCTCAAATTCAAATCGGCAATCAAGGAAGAAGAAACACAACTTATTCGTAATCAAACCCGAGTTCACTTCGGGTTAAAACCATTAACAAGAAAGAAACACAAGAAAGAAACGATTCAAAAGGAACACAAGAGTCAAGAATCAAACTCAGATTAATCAAAGCCATAAACAAAAATCAACATTTAACAGTCAAAGCCATTAAAAAAAAAGAATCACAATCGGACTAAACCAAAACCATAAACAAGAATCAAAACTAAAGTTCGAGACTTACCCTAGATAGATTTGTAGACAACGCTATTGCTGATGAAGAAGACGCTAGGGTTAAGGGGCATTGCCGTTGATGGAGAACTTAATTCGATTCTGATGGGATTCTAGTTAGGTGATGTTTGATTTCAGATTTATTGGTTATAAATCGAAGACAAACTATTCAAATCAAATGCTTATGGGGGAGTGGAAGGGATTCACGACACGAGCAAAAAGTAAAACAAAAACGGCTAAATGTGCATTGGGGAAGTGAAAAACCTATCTACAAGTGGTTTAGTCTGGTTTAGGGCTTTTAATTCGGGTCTACAACCCGATCGGGTATAAGGTATGGTCCGGGTCGGGTCTTCTACCCGCGGGTCCTCAGAATCAAGACCCAATAGGGTAATTGGCCTCTCTTGTACCCGATCCTAACCGGGTTTTTCGGGTCGGTTCCGGTTCGGGTTCGGGTAAAATGTCCAGGCCTAGTTACAAGAGAAAAAGTATACTTTTAAGAAAAGAAAATAACCCAAAAGCTGATATGATATTTCACTTTTGAATATGAAGAGTTACCAACCTGGTTCCGAAGTTACTCGAACATAATCAAGAACTGAAACAGGGCTCAAGTCATCACAGCTTCTACACTCTTCTTCCTTCTTCATTGATTTCACTTCACAAGTGACTAAATATCCATCTATGGACCACATACCATTTTTCTTGATGTTCTCTGTGATGTTCTGTCTCAACTTAATTTCTCTTTTTTTTCTCATGTTCTTATGTTTCTCCTTTCTCTCTCTCTATGTTACAAAATTCCCAAATCAATTGTCTTTTACGAACCCTAAAACTGTAGTCCTCTCATTTTCGGGTTAAGTCATGGTCTTTAATTCTTTATGTTTGTCGGGTTTGTAGACTTATTTTGGGTTGGGTTCTAAGATTTTTAATTGAGTTTTTGTTAATTACCAATTGACCTCATTAATAAATCATAAAATCAACTAAACCTTATTATTATGTTGGCACCATATTAATAATTAGTTCGTATATGTGGCATGTATTAATATAAATGTGGTGTAGTTATTAACATATTTTGATACTTTAGATGATTTTCACCGTATTACACCATACTGTGTAGCTGATAAATTTTTTTCCTAATTATAACCTCGTGTCTATATAAAATAGAACCTTAAATCATAAGAATTTTGAAATAGTGCTTTCTCCTTCGCATGTGACTATCCTCGTCAAAACCTCTATATTGTGTTTTCACTATGTTTCAATGTTTGAACTATATAACATTTAATTCTACGAAGAAATGATCATATACGAAATTTGGATATGATCGCAGGTTAGTCTTTCAATGTTTGTCGATAGCAGTCGAAATGGCGAGGCCATGGGAATTGCAAGGAGTGTGACACTGCATCACTTTTACTAATCATATGTGGCATGTGGAAGCCCCAGTTGGCTACGGGACAGGATCTCAGACGAAAGTCTGTTGTTGCCATGAGCCTTTAATGGCACTGCTGGTCTTTGCTGATTACACCTACTGGTGGTTTGCTTTTTATACATTTGGTTCATTTAAGAAAATAAATAAATAAAAAAGTCATGGAATATTATAAATCCATTATCTACGGCAATGATAAAATATATCCAAGTGACGTTAAAACAAATATATAATATTCGAGAGTATATACGTTCTTTATAATTGAAAGTAAGAATCGGGTGCTTATGTTTGACTAAGATTGGTTTCAATGTTTTGATACGCATAGAATCACATGATATTAATTATTACTATTATTTTCTATAGTGTTGTGGGATACTTTTTTTATGGTGTAATGTTGTGGGATACTTGCACAGTTGCACATAGTAATAAGGTTTCAACTTTCAACTACACGCCATCATGACATTTTTGCGGTAAACACCCATAGCAATATTGTATTCGATAGTTTTGCTTCATTGAAATGGCATGAAACCCTCAAATATGGATGTAGGGCTCATAATCACGTGTAGGAGAGAGGTAACCGAATAAAAAGAGAAAATGTAACAGTCAAATTCAAAAACAATGACCGCATGTATATTAACTAAACATTTGTTCTTTTAAATGATAGAAATAATGAAATTCAAGAGAGGAATGTTGGCCAAGAGAGTGAACAGGTCAAGTTTATCATAAGTCTCGTGTTACTTGTTAATTAGAAATCAGACTGGTATAGATCGTCAGTGCTGCTCCTGAAGACATGCACACAAAAATTTACATGGAGCCTACATTTTTATATGGAACTCACATCTAAAAAAAATAAAGAAATAAAAATTGATATTCTTATTTATTTAATCAATAATATGGTAACAAAACATATTACACTAATAAATTTTATACATTTTTTGACAAAGATTTTATACATATAAACTTATTAGAACAACATGAATATGGATATACAAAATGGTAAAAAGCTGTTTATTTTTTCACAAAAATGTTATAGCAAATAAGTTCTTGCATAATCATGTAGTATATTTATGATAATTGAAAAATATTTTATTTTGTATGGGGTCTCGGGTGTCTCAGGACCGACCGCGTAACGTAAATCGTAAGGCTCAATGATGAGTAGTCATTGAAAGCAGCCACGAAGCCAGTCGTCGTAGTAGTAGTAGCTAGAGTCACAAGCCAACTCATCTAACGACATCGTAGTGATCAGATTCTTATCAATCTCCATGAAACAGCCAATCACTTTCTCCTCTTCTTTCCTGCTGCTTATCATCATCTTCTCTTCTTCATCGACTTCTCTTGGTTCCGAAGATATCATCACAGTCCTGATCCTATCGAGTGCAAGTTTCCTCGAGGAGATTCCAGCAGCAAGCTTGTTAAGTAGACGTACAGAGCCTGTGGAGGAAAGAGAGAAAGAAGTAGTAGAAGAAGAATGTCTCTGTGCTGGAGACGACCTCGTTGAGGAGGAAGTGGCTTTGATTGGCTCATGGGTCATCGGATCTATCCCACTTCTACGAAGTCTTTTCTTAAGACATGAGTTCCAGTGATTCTTGATATCATTGTCTGTTCGGTTTGGCATTTGCTTTGCTATTGCTGCCCACCTTATATGTAATTATTCATAATCATCAGTTTAATTATGTATCATAATCTATAACACGTTTTGGTATTTCACTTAGTCACAATTTAAATTACCTGTTTCCAAGAAGGGAGTGAAATTTGATGATATCATCTTCCTCCTGAGGAGTGAACTTGCCTTTTTTAATACCAGGCTTCAAATAATTCAGCCACCTTAATCTACAACTCTTGCCACATCTATGCAGACCTTTTTATATTGCATTTTGAAAAAAGATATATCAGAAGAGGTGAAATTATCACTTTAACATAGTGGCCAACAGACACTGTTATTATGATTGAACATTTTTTGCATCACACAGAAAAAAGAAGGAGAAACACAATCACGATAACAAGTAACAGGATAATACTTGGTTTTCATGGGTTCACATATTATCATTATAGAAGTCTATCAAACACGATCGGATAATCATGGTTTACAAACATCTTTGCTGTAAAGTATCATGTACTCTTTCTAATATAGACTCCCAAAATAGATTTTTTCTTCTAAAGTCTGTATAGAAGGACTTATGTTAGAACAAAAACCAACAAAAATTAAAACTAACAAAATCGAGAAATACTAGAAGTCTAGAACCAACAAATTATAAAGAAAATCACAAAAAAACAAAATCCTTGATCCGACATAAACTGGAATTTATAGATCCCGGCTTTGAAAGAGACAAAAATAGGTGGTCCAGACATAATGTATGCATATATATAGAGTGTAACTGAGTAAGTATATATTTTATTACCGGCTCTCTTAGGCAGGGCACCCCAGTCCCTGACACCGTATTTGTTGATATAAGCGACGAGCATTCGGTCTTCCTCCGCCGTCCACTCTCCTCTCTTTATCCCGTCGACGTCGAACCATGTCGTCCTCCCCATTTTGAACCAACCAGGTATCGGTAAGTATATACACTGATCTCTCTGGTCGATTTGAGCTTTCCTCTTAATCAGTCACCGTATAGTCAGATAATAATGACCTTATAGAACAATGAGCTTTAGAAAAAGTACAAAAAGATCAAGTGAATTATTGATTACTGTTTTTATTTGATTTATATCTGATTTTATCAAGACACTTTCAATTATTTATGTAAGGTTTTCTCACACTTTCACTTAATACAGAAGTTGAATGGCCTTTGGTTGAGTGAGGAAACGAGAATGTCAATATATATATAGTCATTTCCTTGTTTTTGCTCTCTTTTTATTTTAACTAATTACAACCGTTGGATTCTTATATGTATATCTTGATGCTGATACATCCTTTTCATTTTTGATTCTTCGTTTAAGATAGTATTTTTTTTAGTTACTATAATTATTCCGCATAGGTAAGCATGATAATTCCACGAAGTTACACATTCTGACATTCACAACACATGATACAAATGATCATTTCATGATAACCGTTGTATTTGAATCAGAGTCCATTCATGTTCATTTAATCTCTCGTACAGACTAAAACCCAAAGAAACAAAAAAAAAAAGATCTATCGTTTCAAACTCCCACGATCATTTGACAAGATTTAAAACGAGAAATGAAAAAAAATGACAAGCCTGGTTGTGTCCATCCATGGCTTTTTTTCCATTTTCCACGTGCTTAAATAACTTTGTCTCCTAGGTAAGACACGAGCTTCGAGAAGAAAAAAGATGGATTCGTTTTTGTTTTGTTTTTTTTTACTCAAGAAGAATAAGAGCATGATTAACCCGGGGTTCTTAGGATGGAGTTCTTAGCGGAAGTTAAGAAACTGTTTCTTAACTTCCGCTAAGAACTCCATCCTAAGAACCCCGGGTTAATCATGCTCTTATTCTTCTTGAGTAAAAAAAAACAAAACAAAAACTCTTAACTTCCGCTAAGAACCCCACTTTAAGAATCCCGGGTTAATCATGGTTTAAGGACCTGCGAGGCGGGAAACATCCATCGTCCAAAAGCAAAATATTGTGAAAGCAAAATATATATTTAATTAACTGAGGCTTAGAATCTCAAATGGGGATAAAAGCAGGGAAAATGGCTTTTTTCAAATTTCAACAATTTGTGTCACGCCTTTTTAGATTCAAACAAAACATAAGTGCGAAATCATTCCTGAATTGAGATTTTTTAAGAAAGTGTTGATTTCAATCCGTACAATTTTGGTAGTGACTTTTCATACCTGAACAATGAGTAAGTGCGATTTCATATCCAAACCGAACAATAATTTGAATTTTATATCCAACTTTAATATTAACATAAAAATTACTTTGACTAATGTTTGGTTAGTCATCTGATGTCGTTTTAACTAAACTAATTAAAAACACTCACTATGACTCGAACCCACACCTAGAGAAGCACTAAACTGAGCATTAAACCACTGGACTAAGACAAATTTTGTAAAACCTATATATATATTAAATTATATAGGTACCAAAACGAGTAAGGAAATCACTAGCTTCTTCTCCCTCTGGCTATCTTTCTCCTGTTGCCAATTTCAGAAGTTTCAGTCTTTAGAAAGTTCTATTTTGATAGTAATGAACATTTTAAAATCGCATGAGAAAGTAATGTTGGGAGCCAAAAAGATTAGCTCCGGCTACAACACTTAGACAAGAGCAGAGATTAGTTTCTTCGTCTAAAAATGAATTAGCATGAACTGAGGCATTATCAGCATATCAAGCCTAAAAAAATTAGCATATCAAGCCTAAAAAATCAGCATATCAGTTTCTTCGTCTAAAAATGAATTAGCATATCAAGCCTAAAAAATTGAATCCATTTGATCAGGGATCGATCTGCGACGAATCCGTGAGCAAACCTAGTATCGAGAAGAAGTAAAAGAATGGTGTAACATGAAAGAGAGCGGATTGGTGAACAAGACAAAGATATAAGTTAGTATATATGTAAATATGACAAAAGTTACTGACCTGATGGTAAAATGTTCGTTTAATTCACTTGTCTGGCGTGGGTTCGGCCTTCACAGTAACAAAATTTTATTATTTTAGCTAAAACGACATCGTTTTAACTCTCCCTCGACATGTCATCTCTGCCTAGACACTGACTCGCTTAAAAATAACGGTTGACTAACCAAACGTTAGTCAAAGTAGTTTTTTTATGAAATTCAAACTATCGTTCAGTTCAGATATGAAATTCAAATTATTGTTCAGTTTGGGTATGAAATCGCACTTACTCATTGTTTAGGTCTAAAAAGACATGACCGAAACTGTACAGATTTCATGTTACGGAGTCAAGTTTAGGTCGACATTTTTTTGAAATCTCAGTTCAGTAATGATTTCGCAATTATATTTTGTTTGGATCTAAAAAGGCACGACGCAAATTGTTGGGGTCTAATAAAAGCAGCTAACCATCATATGTAGACGCGTGAGGATCAGTGATATAACTCACTACGTATATCACTATGAATGCATCAGATGCTGCGTTCTTCCCCCCACCCCTCACTTTGACATATAATGGGTCAGATTAAACGCTCACACACATCGTACTTTCTCTTTATTTTTTTTATGATATTATTTAATTCATAAGAATAACATAGTACAGTCTTTTTTTAATCCCAGAATATAAAGTATTTATAGATATAGTATGTTCACTCGTTTTTATATTGGGTGCACATTGTTTGTTTTTGAATTGTTAACAGTATTAGTTAGCTTTTTGTTATTATTTTGTTATAAACCATCCTAACCAAAAACCCTGGCTGATTAGACGCTCCATTCATTTTTAGTTTTATTGCAAATTGTATCTTCATCATTCGCTCGAAATTAATATACAAGTTGAGAATTATATATAGTCGAATTCGTTAACATGAACCTTTTTACTAATATTAGTATGATAATTGTTTCACATAATGTTATTATTTTGAATGAATATTAAATTTATTCAAAAATTATTATTTTTTGTACAAATGACTATAACATAAGTTGAGAAATTTTCTTAAGAGAACTGAAATAAAAACAAACTCAGAGTTTATCTAACTGTAAAACCATGCTTCGCTTGGTTTTAATATACTTGCAAACTCCCATGGGACGCAAGCTAGAGATACAGTTTCTTACAACCTTGTCCACGCCTTTGATCAGAGTTGCTGGATTGTTCGGGTTTTCTTTATGCCTTCTCCCATTCCTCTCTTTCCATATAGCTAATAGTGTCGCTTGGAACACATACCGGATCAGAAATAAGTGGGCCGTGTTCTATGTATGGTCTGTTAAAAGCCGGACAACCTCTTCCCATTTATCCGTCTAGTGCAGAGAAAGTAGCTTAAGGGTGTTTCACATAATGTTAACTCTATATATGTATATACAAACTGATGAAGAGAATATTTAAATATATTCCAAATATTATTATTATTTATTAATGGGATAATTACTTTTATTGTTTTAAGGTTTTAATGGTTTTCCTATATTATCTTAGATTAGGGTTTTATAAAATTAGTGATTTATTATAAATAGGCATTCAAGCCTAAAGTTGTATGGAGTTTTATGATTATTTCATAAGAATGAGATTTTATACGAGCTTTATAGCACTGGAAATAGTATTTCCAAACCCTAAAGAGGTTTCTATAAACCACTGAGAAGAGTATTCTCAACCCTAAGAGCTTTTGATTAAGCACTGTGAAGAGTATTCACAAAACCTAGAAGCTTCCGCTACATCAGTTGGTACCAGAGCTGCGTTCCTTTGATTTCTCAGTCGAAGTCGATTATGGATGTCATGGTGAGTATAAGCATCTATTCTATCCTAGACGAAAGTCCTTTTGTTGAGAGAGAAGAAAACCATGAGATCTATCGAGACATCTATGGTGATCCAATCTATGATATTTATGAAAACGATGTCCTTCATATTGGCTTTGTTTTCAAAGAAGGTTCCTTTGAAATTTCGCGTGCAAAGTTAGGGCAAAATCGTTTTGATGAAGATTTCGTGCAAAATCTTAATAATCTGCTGCGTGCAAACTTTGTGCAAAACGGATTTGTAAAGATTCAAGTTATAAACAGATCCGTGCAAAAATCGTGCAAAACAAGCTACTGAAGATTCGAGGAAGAATTTTTATGGGAAAACGTTTTGGATTTGAAGACTACGATCAAGATTCGAGGACGAATCTTCTCCAACCCGGAGAGAATGATGTAGAGAATATTTGGATAAATTTCAATATTATTATTATTTATTAATAGGATAATTACTTTTATTGTTTTAAGGTTTTAATGGTTTTCCTATATTATCTTAGATTAGGTTTTTTTTTTTAAAATTAGTGATTTATAGGCATTCAAACCTAAAGTTGTATTCAGTTTTATGATGATTTAATAATAAAAAGATTTTATACGAGCTTTATAGCACGAAAAAAAGTATTTCCAAACTCTAAAGATATTTCTATTAACCACTGAAAAGAGTATTCTCAACCCTAAGAGTTTTTGATTAAGCACTGTGAAGAGTATTCACAAAACCTAGAAGCTTCCGCTGCATCACAAACACGAAGATCAAACTTATATATTAATTTGGAAAGAGTACTACAACAAACTCCCAACTGATATCAAATGAAAAATGGTGTATATGTATAGACAAACAAAGAGAACAAACTTATATATTATCTTAATACGGTGCTCCCACGGTTGCACATGTAAAATTTTATCTTGATCGCTAGCATTATGATCGAAAGCTAGAGAGATAACAAATTCTGTACACGCTTGAATTGATAGTATTACTTTCCAAAATCAAGAAATAGTAGATAACATTTCACATTCGTCTATCCCCTATATATTATGAGAAGCATTACAACTTCATTTTGTAACCACATGTCATCACTAGAATCATTAGAGAAATATGTTGGTCCATCTAATTATATAATAAGTTTTTTATTAAACTAACAATAAATTCATCATTAATGTACTTTATTATTTCCTTAAATAAAATTTACGGAATTTCTTAATGTGGATAAAATATATAAGGCAATTAATGATTTTGAATTATAAAGATTTGATAAAAAATAGTGTATCTTCTATCATATTTGTTTAATTTTAAACTATTAAATAAATTAAACAACCACAATAACCATATAATAAAATTTTAGATTTTTATGTATATGTTATATTTTGAATTTTTACAAACGGCTATAAATTACTAAAACTGTTAAAAGTCTCACATTCAAATTTTATGATCCATGATTTAAAATTTTTGTTATGACAAAATAGAAATGATTACAAAAATTATTTAAGCAAAAAGTCTAATTTAATTAGTTATTAAGATTAATATATATATCGTTTTAAATTAAACAATAAACCATATAAAATACAATATTTTAGTTTCCAAATTTACTTTGAACAGTTTTTTTGATAAAAGTTTTGAACGATCATTGACAACTTATTTGTTTTTTAAATTATAAATTACTAAAACTATTAATCCCACAATGAAAATTTTGTTATCAGTAATTTAAATTATTTTTTTCTATAAAAGATACAAATGATCAAAAAAACTATACGAGTAAAATCATCATTTAATAGACATTAATATTAAAAATATATTATCTATGTTAGTATCATTTAAATTTAATGGCATATCCTATCAAATTTGAAAAAAATATTTTTTGGATTAATAAAATTGATTTATATGTTCGCACCAATTTAATTATATATTTAATAGTTACTGACTTTTAATTATTTAATATATATTTATTATTTCATAATATGTAAAATAATTTATATATATAATGTTGATTCTGCGCAAGGTGCGGATCTTAACCTAGTACCCTGGTAGACGAGAAGACAAGTAATTTACCTTCTATTTTCTAATAAAGTCACGTAACGTGTACTAATATAAACCGGTATGTTGTACGCTTAACATAATATAATAATAATATAATTATCTCGTGGTAATTAATAATGCAATGTAGACATTTGAAACACTATTCATGTTAGTTGCAGGGCCGGCTTATTAGAGGGACAAGCGGTGCGACCGCTCCGGGCCCAAGCCCGTGTCTCCCCGTATAATACTAATTAAGGAGTCTAATTTTTTTTATAATCTATATTTTTATATATATAAAATTATAAATATAATAAATAAAATTGAAAAGGGCCCAAATTATTTGATATATATATAGTTTTATTTTCATTTCAAAATATTACTGATTAAATTTTAAAAACATTTTAAACATTATCTACATATAAAGTTTAGAGGGTAAAAAAAAAATATTTTTTGCCCTAAGACCCGTAACAGTGTTGAGCCGGCCCTGGTTAGTTGATAGATTAATAATCAAATATTCACTCTGCAATAATAGATTAAATTAACATAGTTGAGCTTCCACCCAAATCTCCATTGTAGAAGAAAACAGTTATTAAAAGCAAAAGGTAAATTTTCAGACAACATCATCGTGGCTCATGATGTATTCCACAGTCTCAAAGTAAGGAAAAGACAAGCAACTTCCTATATGGCAGTGAAGACAGACATTACAAAAGCTTATGACCGATTAGAATGGAGTTTTTTGAAAGAAACAATGAAGAGAATGTGATTCCATTCAAAGTGGATTCGATGGATAATGCTATGTGTCACTTCAGTCAGCTTCTCAGTCTTAATCAATGGAGTTCCAGAAGGAAGAATTCTACCTAAGCGTGGCATTAGACAAGGTGATCCATTATCACCATACTTGTTTATCCTATGTGCTGAAGTACTCTCACATTTGATGAATCAAGCAATGTGTGATAGATCATTGATGGGAATAAAAGTGGCATTACAAGCTCCTGCTGTAAACCATTTGTTATTTGCTGACGATTCACTATTTTTCTCCCTTGCTAATCCAAAGGCGGGAAGGAAACTAAAACATATCTTAAATCTCTATGAGTTGGTATCTGGACAAGCTGTGAATCTGAACAAGTCATCAATTACATTTGGAAGCAAAGTATCAGCATCAGTTAAGACAAATATGAGGAGACTATTGGGAATCTTCAACGAGGGTGGAAACGGCAAATACCTTGGATTGCCGGAACAGTTTAATCACAAGAAAGGTGAAATGTTTCAGTATATCATTGACAAAGTCAATGAGGCAACACAAGGATGGAACAGGAGGTTCTTATCACATGGTGGAAAAGAGATTTTACTCAAAACAGTGGCTCTAGCTATGCCAATATTTTCAATGAGTATCTTCAGACTTCCTAAGTCCATTTGTGAAGAACTTAATACTCTTTTGGCAAATTTTTGGTGGGGATCAGGCACAAACAGAGGTATGCACTGGTTCAGTTGGAAACGAATCTGTGTTCCAAAGAAGGAGAGAGGATTAGGCTTTAGAGATCTTGAAAGATTTAACCAGGCTCTATTGGGTAAGCAAATTTGGCGACTACTACAACAACCTGGAAGCCTGGCTGCTCGCATTCTGAAAGCTCGATACTACGCAGATGAAAGCATCCTAACAACTCAACCTAAAAGGAAAGCTTCATATCCATGGAAGTCTTTATTACATGGACGGGATCTTGTGATACAAGGATTACGGATTATCATTGGTAATGGTACTACAATCAGTATGTGGAGTGATCCCTAGGTTGCTGAACATCCTCCACGGCCCCCAAGATCAAGGGAGAACGATATACGTGTAGAATCAGTTAGTAGCTATATCAAAAGTGATAGATCTGGATGGGATATTGAAAAGCTCAGAGGAGTAGTTGTTGAGGAAGATATTGATAAAATCTTATCGATAAGAATAAGTCCACATGCGGAAATGGATTTATTAGGATGGCACTATACTGAGGAAGGAATATATACAGTGAAGTCTGGCTACTGGTTAAGCACTCATTTACCACAACAAGAACAAGCAATTCCAACTTGGGGCGACCCAATACTA
>NC_027749.1:22749969-22780973 GCF_000695525.1 Brassica oleracea var. oleracea | reverse complement strand
CTAAGAAATTAATATTCAAAGTACGTATAATTAGACTTCTTTGGTCTTTGCTCTTTGTTTTCTAGCAAGGCATGTACCTTTCTTTTTCCATTATAGTTGGCACAATATCTAACCTAATCTAAAGTACTCAACCATTTTTTCAAGAAAATATCAACGTAAAAAGCAAGGTTAGGACTCACACTACAAGAAAGCACATATGACAGTTCCACGGTAGAAAGTCGACGAAGGTTGTGTTGACATAAGTTTAAAGTTAACTCAGGTTATAAGTTATCGTAATGAGTTTAGGATTAGAAAAAAAGGAAATTTTTGATTCTTAATGAGTTTAGGAAAATAAAATTGTTATACAAGGAGATACCATGATGTGGTATAACTTGTGAGTTGAGAGAGAGCTTTAGTTTTGTGTAAGCTTCTAAAGCAATAAAAAGAAGAGTTTTGATATTAACCTAAGAGTTCGTTTTCAATAATTGATATCAGAGCTTTCTTTTATTGAAATCAAGAAGTACCTGTGATAAGAGAGAAGATATCAATCATGGGAGATTTAGCTGTAGTTGCTAAACTAGCGAAGGAGGGCAGTCTTTCGATCAAGTGTCCAATGCTCAACACCACCAACTATACGGTGTGGAGCATGCACATGAAAGTGTTGCTTAAAGTGCATAAAGTCTGGGAGACCATAGAACCTGGAGCAGCCGATGGAGATAAGAGTGACATGGCACGAGCACTCCTGTTCCAGTCAATACCAGAAACCCTAATTATTCAAGTAGGTAATCTCGATACTGCAAAAGAAGTATGGGAGGCGATCAAAGCTAGACATGTGGGAGCAGATAGAGTACGAGAAGCAAGGTTACAAACTCTAATGGATGACTTCAGTAGACTGAAGATGAAAGATACATATACGATCGATGAGTTCTCGGGAAAGCTTGCCGAATTATCTTCAAAGTCAGCACACTTGGGAGAAATTATTGAAGAATCCAAACTTGTAAAGAAGTTCTTGAGTAGTTTTCCAAAGAAAAAATATATCCATATCATAGCTGCGCTTGAACAAGTGCTCAATCTCAATACAACAACTTTCGAAGACATCATTGGTAGGTTGAAAGCTTATGAAGAAAGAATTCAAGAAGATGATACGCAAGATGATCAAGGGAAACTTATGTACGCTAATATGGAGTCTCAGAATCATCAAGAAAGTTATGGTAGAGGCAAAGGACAAGGAGGAAGGTATAATAATAGAGGAAGAGGACGAGGACGCTACAATGGTCGTGGAAATTGGAGACAAGGAAGTGATTGGAGACAAGGAAGAGATGCATCTCGTATAGTATGTTATCGGTGCGACAAAAATGGACATTATGTATACGATTGCCCTGACCTAAAGCATAAACTCCAAGAAACACAAGAAACTGATAATGAAAGCACACGGGAAGCAGAGGAGTTGATGATGCACGAGGTGGTTTTCCTCAATGAGAAGAATGTCGTACCAAGAAAGTTTGAAGCTCATTCAGATTGTGCTAATGTTTGGTACCTAGACAACGGAGCAAGCAATCATATGACGGGAAACCGTGAATAATTTTGCAAAATTGATGAGAAGATTACATGGCAAGTAAGGTTCGGCGACGATTCTCGTATAGATATAAAGGGTAAAGGTTCAATCCTTTTCATCACAAAAGATGGCAAAAGAAAAATCTTGGCAGATGTATACTTCATACCAGACCTACGGAGCAATATCATTAGCCTTGGACAGGCCACAGAGTCTGGTTGCGACGTTAGGATGCGAGAAGATTATCTAACACTATATGATAGAGATGGAAACTTATTGGTGAAGTCGATAAGGTCAAAAAATCGGTTGTACAAGGTAGCCATGGAAGTCGAGAGTATGAAGTGCGTACAATTAACAGGAATCAGCGACTCAGCTACTTGGCACGCAAGGTTTGGACATGTTGGTACAGATACAATGAAGATGATGATGAACAAAGAGATGATCACTGGCATGCCAAACATATCAGTCGAGAAAGAAACTTGTGCTTCGTGTCTTATGGGTAAACAAACTAGAGCATCGTTTCCGAAGGCAACAACATACCGTGCTAGTCAAGTTATTGAGCTCATTCATGCTGACCTTTGTGGACCAATATCGCCACCAACCGCAGGAAGAAACCGATACATATTCGTGTTAACCGATGATCACTCGCGCTACATGTGGTCAATCCTATTAAAATAGAAGAGTGAAGCCTTTGAACGCTTTAAAAAAATCAAGAAAATTGTTGGGAAGGAATCAGGAGTTATGATCAAGACATTACGAACAGACGGAGAATTCACTTCTCAAGAGTTCCGAAGTTTTTGCGAAGATCACGGAATAAATCGACATCTCACAGCTCCATACTCTCCACAACAGAATGGAGTCGTTGAGAGACTAAATAGGACGTTGATGGAGATGACCAGAAGCATCATGAAGCACGCAAAGGTACCAAACTACTTTTAGGGAGAGGCGGTGAGACACTCAACGTACTTGATCAACAGAGTTGGAACTCGTACTCTTAAGACACAAACGCCATACGAGTGTTATAAGAAAAAGAAACCATACGTACGACATCTACGTATATTTGGCTGTGTCTGTTACGCAAAGAGTGAAGCGCCTCACCTCAAGAAGCGAGACGACAGATCAAGGGAGCTAGTATATCTCAGAATCGAACTAGGCACAAAAGCATATCGGCTATACGATCCAAACACTCGGAAGATGGTTGTTAGTAGAGATGTCATCTTTACAGAAGATAAAACATGGAACTAGAATTTGATTAGAAGAGAAATGCTCGGTGAAGACGGAGATATCACTTGGCCAATTTATGCTGAAGAAAGAGAAGCCACAAACGAGAACGGTACACACAAGAAAGATGATAACAGCGACACAGAGGTTGTGGAAGAAGACAATTGCAGCAAAACAGGGGAACTCGAAACAGAGTCGCAGCCATTAAGGAGATCCACTTGACAAAGTGTAAGGCCTAGTTACCTCGATGATTATGTCCTAGTAGCTGAGATACTCGAAACTGAGAGGATTTTCCTGATGATCAACGAGGAGCCATGGGACTGGAACGAAGCAAAACATGAAAAGGTTTGGAGAGAGTCATGTGAAGATGAGATCATGTCGATCAAGAAGAACAAAACTTGGACACTCGTTGATCTTCCCATGAGCAAGGCAATTAGGCTAAAGTGGGTTTTCAAGATAAAAAGGAATGTGGATGGAAGCATCAAGAAGTTCAAAGCAAGGCTCGTAGGAAAAGGATATGTTCAACGTCATGGCATAGACTTTGAAGAAGTCTTTGCCCCTGTGGCAAGAATAGAAACATTGCGAGTCATCATTGCATTAGCTGCATCTAATGGCTGGGAGATTCATCATCTCGATGTAAAAACGGCCTTTCTTCATGGAGATATAAGCGAAGAAGTTTATGTGACACAACCCGATGGCTTTAAGGTAAAAGGTAGTGAAGATAAAGTATACCGACTACTCAAGGCACTATATGGCTTGAAACAAGCCCCTAGGGCCTGGAACATCAAGCTCAAATCGATTCTCAAGGAGTTAAACTTCTCAAAGTGTTCTAAAGAGCCATCGTTGTTTAAGAAAGAAACGAGAGGAAGCCTTCTGTTGGTCGCAGTCTATGTGGATGACTTGCTGGTCACGGGATCAAATCTTGATGTTATACAAGAGTTTAAACTAGAGATGGCAACCAAGTTTGAGATGAGTGACCTTGGGCAGCTTACCTACTATCTTGGGATCGAAGTGATTCAATCTAAAGAAAGTATAGTACTAAAGCAAGAGGTATGCGGCCAAGATACTAGAGGAAGCAGGGATGGATAAATGCAACGCAGTCCACATACCGATGGATCCCGGTCTCAAGCTATCGAAAGCATCTGAAGAGGAAGGGATAAATGAAACAAAATTTAGAAGAAACATCGGATGCCTTCGATACTTGATTCATACAAGACCTGATCTTGCCTATTGTGTTGGTGTACTTAGCTGATATATGCATGAGCCTAAGATGTCACATGGAGCAGCATTAAAACAAGTCCTAAGGTATCTAAAAGGAAGCTGCTCACACGGTCTGTTCTTTGGGAGTAATGATAAGAGCGGACTTGTAGGATATTGTGATAGCAGTTACAATGTTGATCCAGATGATGGCAGGAGTACATCAGGGCATATATTCTTTCTTAATATGTGTCATGTATCATGGAGTTCTACAAAGCAAGAGATCGTGGCCTTATCCTCATGTGAAGCTGAATTCATGGCGGCAACGGAGGCGACAAAGCAGACTATATGGCTACAAGAACTTCTCGGTGAGATAACAAGTGATGAAGCCGCGAAGACAGTAGTTCGTATAGATAAAAAATCGGCTATTGCTTTGACTAAGAACCCGGTGTTCCATGGAAGAAGCAAGCATATACATAAGAGGTTTCATTTTATAAGGGAGTGTGTTGAAGATGGATTGGTTGATGTAGAGCATGTAGCCGGTAAAGAGCAGAAGGCCGACATTCTAACTAAAGCGCTTGGGAGGATCAAGTTCAAGGAGATGAGAAGCTTCATTGTTGACATAAGCTTAAAGTTAACTTAGGTTATAAGTTATCCTAATGAGTTTAGGATTAGAAAAAAAGGAAATTTGTGATTCCTAATGAGTTTAGGAAAATAAGATTGTTATATAAGGAGATACCATGATGTGGTATAACTTGTAAGTTGAGAAAAAGCTTTAGTTTTGCGTAAGTTTCTAAAGCAATAAGAAGAAGAGTTTTGATATTAACCTAAGAGTTCGTTTTCAATAGGTTTTCACTAAATTTCCTCGGGATGCCGTTAATTTTTTATAATGTTAAGTGTGTGATTGGTAAACTTGAGAGTAAAAGAGAATAAATATATTAGTGAAATTGAGAAGGAAATTAAAAAAGTGGAAAGAGGAAAAAGAATAAAATTCAGAGTAAAATCATATTACTTTTGTAAAATCTGGAATAAAATTTAGTGTGCATTTTTCTGTTTGTATACAGTATGTGGAGTAAATAATAAAAGTTTATATTCAACTTAATTGGTAACTTTTTGGCTCAACTAAGAATAAATATATATCTAGAGTAAAAATTTACTCCACAAATACCGTACAGTCACATCCTAAAAGTAATAACATAAAAAAATTAATACTTGCAATTGGTCATAAAACAATGTTTTAAAAACTTGACCGACCGATGGTTATATGAATATTAGATTCAACATGAACCGATTGCATAACCACTATAGATCTAATAATTGGTTCGATTATAAATTGATCACGTACCTAGATTAGATTTCAAAGTTATAAACTGGATGAATTTTTTTTAAACTATTAAAAATCTATAAACCAAACTATATAAACAAAAAATTAGTTTATATTTATAATATTTATCTATATATAATTCTATATCATATTTATTTGTAATATTTTAAAATTTTATGTATTAAAAATATATATTAACCCAAGTTACTGAACTAAGTTTCATCCGATCAAACTATATTTAACATGATCCAAATAGTTAGCAGGTTAGTTTTGGGCCGGTTTTAGAGAACATTGTCATAAACCCTTGCAAATTAATGAACAACTAGGTTAAGATCCGCGCCTTGCGCGGGATGAACATTATATATATAAATTATTTTATGTATTATATATTTTTTTAACATATTATGAAATTATAAATATATATTTAATAATAAAAAGTCAGTAACTATTATTTATATAATTAAATTGGTGCGAACATATAAATAAATTTTATAATCCAAACAAATATTTTTTTTTATTTCATATGGTATAAAATTAAATTTAAATGATAGTAACACATATATAGCATATTTTAATATTAACATCTATTAAATGATATTTTCTATTCATATGTTTTTTGATCATTTGGATCAGTTATAGCAAAAACGTTAAATTACAAATAATAAAATTTCATTGTGTGATTAATAGTTTACGTAATTTATTATATTTTTTTAAAAAAACTAAAATGATATATATTTTTATCAAAATATTTTTTGTTCAAAGTAAATTTCAAAATTAAAATATTTACGTTTTTTTATATGGCATATAGTTTAATTTAAAATGATATATATATATATATATATATATATTTATATATCTTTAAATTTTAATACTTATTAAATGAGACTTTTGACTTATACGATTTTGTAATCATTTGTATCAAGTAATAACAAAAACTAGGATAAGACTTGCGCATTGCGCATGATAAATTTATATGAGAATTATTTAAGAAACATTTTATGGAAAATAAAATTTATATTATTGATCGAATTAATATTTTTGGCCCTTTAACAATTTTTTAAAAATTTTCTGTTAACTATATAATTCGTTTGTTAATGAACTGATCCTATTTTTAAAAATATTTTAGGTCAAAAAATTATTTGTCGCATAAAAACCTAACGTGTAGGCCGAAGAATCTCATGTCTACTATTTGGTTACAACGAAACTATGTCAGCTCGGTTTTATATCATGATTTAACAATTTAAAAGGCAATTATGGTTATGAGAAGTTTACGTTCACGTGCCAATCCTATCTATCTTCGATGTTTTTCTCTTTTTTGTATCATTTTGGTTATTGCTCGATATAATTATTGATTTTGCGTTTATTCTCATTTCTTTCTTTTATTTCGGCATGAGATTTAGAAAATGTTTAAGATTCAAAATTATTAAAGAGATGCATACTCAGGTAAGATCTACGCCTTGTGCAAGATAAATATTTTACATTTATTAATTATTTTATATTTTTCTGCATATTATGAAATAATAAAATTATAATTATATATTAAATAACTAAGAAATCAGTTACTATTATGTAATAAATTGGCTTGCACATATAAATTAAATGACAGCTCTTGTTTATTCGCAATCATTTTAGGATAAATAAATCAAAACAATCAATCTTATCTATCGTATATGATATATAATTAACTTTAAACGATATGAATTATATATATATATTAACATAAACACCAATTAAAATAAAATTATTTATTAATATGATTTTATTATCATTGTATCTTATTATAGAAAAAAAAATTAAACATTGATCACAAAAGTTTATGTGAGACTTTTAACAGTTTTAGTAATCTATACTCTTTTTGAAAAATTCAAAATACAACATATACAAAAAAATCTAAAATTTTAATATATGATTAATGTAATTGTGTAATTTATACTAATAATAAAGAATTAAACAACAATGATGAAAGTATACAGATTATTATCAAATCTACATTATTTAAAATCATTACTTACTATATATCATAATTACTTTAGGTAATTCCGTAGGTTTTATTTAAGGAAATCATATATAATAAATTTAAATTTTATAAATGAATGGACCATAATGGACATACTATATAATATAACATTCTCTAGCAATTTAATTTTTGACTAACAAAATTCTCAACTGATTTTCTACCCACTACGTAAACAAATTAACATTACAATTACGTGACAACTCAGCATAACACTTTTTAATTAGTACAAACTACATGTTATAAAATTTTTAAAGGTTTCTCTATTAATATATAGGGAATGTTAAACCATTGATCATTAATTTTTAACATAATAATTTTAACACTTTTAGTAATTTTGTCATTTTTTAAATTTAAAATATAACATATACGAAAAAATTTAAATTTTAATTTTATAGCTAACTTGATTGTTAAATTTATTTTAATAATATAAAATTAAACAAAAACGATGGATGAGATATAAATTGTTATCAAATCTTTATTATTAGAATCATTAATTGTCATATATATATTAGTCATATTTGGTAATTCCGTAGTTTTTATTTAAAGAAATAAAAGAAAATAGTAATTGTACACTTTAATTAATTTTATGATTAGTTTAATGAAAAATATAATATATACTTAATTGGACCAACATATTTTCTAAGGATTCTGAATTTCATTCTGGTGATGACACGTGGCTACAATTAAAGGTTGTAATGTTTCTCAATTAATATATAAGAGATTTTAAACCATGGATCACAAAATTTTAATGTGAGACTTTTAACAGTTTTAGTAATTTATATTCGTTTTAAAAAATTCATAATATAACATAAATAGAAAAATCTAAAATTTTTATTATATGGTTAATATGGTTGTTTAATTTATTTTAATAGTTTAAAACTAAACAAATATAATGTAAGATACACTTATTTTTATCAAATCTTTATTATTCAAAATCATTAATTATCATATATACTTTATCCACATTAGGCAATTCCGTAATTTTATTTAAGAAAATAATGAAGCACATTAATAATGTATTTATGCTTAATTTAATAAAAAACTTATTATATATTTAGATGGACCAACATATTTCTTTAAGAATTCTAAAAATTATTCTAATGATGGTATATGGCTATAAAAATATTGTAATGCTTTTTAATTAATTAATATATAAGGGATGGATATCAATGACAAATGTTGCACTGCACCTACCCATAATATAGAGTCCTGTAACAAGATTTGACATTTTCATCGAATATTGTATAGTATAATCCACCGCCATTACAGTCAAAATTCTTTGAATATTTACTTTTTTTTCTTGTCAAAATTCTATGAATGTTTTCTGTTGATACAAATCTTGGGTTTTTTTCTCATATGCAAGAAAATCAAAGTAAGATTCGTCATAATAGCTTTAATATCCCAATTGTATGTTCATCGTTAAATTGATCCTATCAATATTTTCTAAATATATTATATTCATTGCATAAGTCTTATACAATAAGTATAAACTTGATAGAAGTTTTGTAGTTTAGTAGTTTATGCTAATATTACTATTATCCCAAGTTCAAATAAGTTAATTGATAGTGGACTAATGGTTCTTGTTTAGTCAAGTCGTTGTTTCGGTTTAGACAAAGACTATTCAATGATTAAATATATCTTAGAAAATTAGCTAAGTAGTAAAAATCCAAATGATTATTAAATTCACTTAAAATAATGAAATAATATAATACAATTAGAAAACAATTGTGTTTATTAGAACTAACAAGAGAGGGTCGAATATTTGTTGTAACTACAGAAACAGCTTCTAAGTTTTTGATAAAACACTAGATGATGATTATAAACAATATACATTTTGTTATCGATAACTTTTTTTATATTGATTAGAGATGGACATTCGAGTACCATTTAGTTCGATTCGAATCCTTGAGGGTTTGGTTCAGATCTTTGCGGGTTTGGTTCGAGTTTGAGTTTGGATAACATATTTAAATATTTTCCAAAAATTAAAGTTCATATATACTTCAAAATTTTCAAAATCTAAAAATAAAAATAATATATAACATATAAATTTGAATAATGTATGCCAAAATACTTAAACTTAACATAAAAATTGGTTTAACTTAAATATTTGGATAGGAAATCGATAGATATTTTAAGTATTTTATGTATTATAAGTAGGGCAATTTTCCTAAATAGACCATTTTCAAGTTTTGGTCACAAAAATAGACCACAAGGAGGAAAATGACCAAAATGTTTCATTTAATAGGTAAAATGACACTAATACCTTAGATATAAAAAAATATAAAAAAATGAAAAAATTAAAAAAAATTAAAATTTTTTTTTTTATAGTTTTAGATTATATGTTTTCAAATTCGGATTTTTTAATAAAATTGTTTTTTTCGAAATTGTTTTTTTTTCGAATTTTGTTTTTTCAAATTTTCTTTTTGTAATTCGAAAATACTTTTTGAAACTATTTTAAAAAATTTTATTTTCAAATTTTTAATATTTATTTTTTATTTTATAAAATTTTAAACCTCAATTTCAAATCTCCACCTCTTAACTCTAAACCCTAAGGTTTGGATTAGTTAACTCTATGGGTATAAATGTATATTTATCTCTTTAATGAAACATTTTGGTCATTTTCCTCCTTGTGGTCTATTTTTGTGACCAAAACTTTTTTAGTACTATCTTATATATTTTCAAGTATTTTGGACAGCTTATAAACATTTTATATATTTTGTATATTCTTTTAGATATTAAATTTAAAAATAATTAATATATTTAAGTATATAAATCTTGTTCGGATATATCCGGATACATAAAATATTTCGGTTTGGATCGGATTCGGTTCAGGTTCTCTAGATACAATGTTTTTGAACTCATTAAGATATCTAACCAATTTTAGTTAAAGTTCAATACTATTTTCTAGATCGGCCTTGGTTTGGTTTTTTGGATTCAGATTTTTTGCCCAACCGTATATTTTTATTGTGACAAAATTTTAAACGAAAATGATGAAGGTTCATATTGATTTTGGGTATGCAACAATTTTTAAACCAAAATATATTTTACTATGTACGTGATCCATTTAGTTAATCATTAAAAAATGTTATATGCCCAATTAAGAAAAACAATGGGCTAAACTTAAGAAAACGTTACCTTTTTAGATTGTCAATCGACACTTTCAAATATTCTCAGACGGTGTTGTGACAAATAAGAAAAAAGTTAGAGTTAAGAAAGAAATTTTGTTGTGCGATCCATGTTCTCGCTAGGTGATTTCAATAACTTTTAAATTAATCTTAGTTATATTGATTTCTTGTAAGATTTTTTGAAAAATATTAATTAATAAAATCTTACACTTTCTAGAGTAATCAATTGTTTCTCAATCTAAACTATACTAAAAGGTGAATATGGAGTGTTTCTAGCATGTCCACGCATGCTAATATATTTAACCAATCAAGACATTCCAATAATACACGCTGGCAAAAGACACGAAGCTCTTGCTTTCGTATGGGCTATGCTGTGTTTCGATGGGCTTCGTCGGTTAGCATTGGGCTTTGCTACCCGGTTCAATTAAAAAACAAAAATTCAACCCAAGACGGATAACACGAGGCTCTACGCTTCTCGCTCTTCGTCTTCACCGTTTCTTCACCATCGTTTCAGTTCTCTCGATCCAGAACTCCACAATCAATACTCCACTACATCTCGATTCAATCGAGTTACCTCCGACGCTAACTGACCTGGATCTCACGGTGAACCGTTTATCGGAACTGGACTCGAGGATCGCTCACCTCTCTATGCTCAAGAAGCTTTCTCTTCGCCAAAACCTAATCGAAGACTCCGCCGTCGAGCCTCTCTCTCGCTGGGACGCCTTGTCCGATCTCGAGGTGATTATTATCATCCACTCTCTGATTCTGCGAATTTCACAAATATGATCTCTCGAGGCCTTACGATTGATAGTCATTTGTATATGTAGGAGCTGATTCTCAGAGATAACAAGCTAGCGGAAGTACCAGATATAAGCATATTCTCAAGGCTTTTGGTCTTTGACGTATCTTTCAATGAAATCACTTCGTTGGAAGGATTATCAAAGGCCTCTAGCACGTTGAAGGAGCTCTATGTGTCTAAGAATCTAAACTATACTAAAAGGTGAATATGGAGTGTTTCTAGCATGTACACGTAGGCTAATATATTTAACCAATCAAGACATTCCAATAATACACGCTGGCAAAAGACACGAGGCTCTTGCTTTCGTATGGGCTCTGCTGTGTTTCGATGGGCTTCGTCGGTTAGCATTGGGCTTTGCTACCCGGTTCAATTAAAAAAAAAAATTCAACCCAAGACGGATAACATGAGGCTCTACGCTTCTCGCTCTTCGTCTTCACCGTTTCTTCACCATCGTTTCAGTTCTCTCGATCCAGAACTCCACAATCAATACTCCACTACATCTCGATTCAATCGAGTTACCTCCGACGCTAACTGACCTGGATCTCACGGTGAACCGTTTATCGGAACTGGACTCGAGGATCGCTCACCTCTCTATGCTCAAGAAGCTTTCTCTTCGCCAAAACCTAATCGAAGACTCCGCCGTCGAGCCTCTCTCTCGCTGGGACGCCTTGTCCGATCTCGAGGTGATTATTATCATCCACTCTCTGATTCTGCGAATTTCACAAATATGATCTCTCGAGGCCTTACGATTGATAGTCATTTGTATATGTAGGAGCTGATTCTCAGAGATAACAAGCTAGCGGAAGTACCAGATATAAGCATATTCTCAAGGCTTTTGGTCTTTGACGTATCTTTCAATGAAATCACTTCGTTGGAAGGATTATCAAAGGCCTCTAGCACGTTGAAGGAGCTCTATGTGTCTAAGAATCTAAACTATACTAAAAGGTGAATATGGAGTGTTTCTAGCATGTACACGTAGGCTAATATATTTAACCAATCAAGACATTCCAATAATACACGCTGGCAAAAGACACGAGGCTCTTGCTTTCGTATGGGCTCTGCTGTGTTTCGATGGGCTTCGTCGGTTAGCATTGGGCTTTGCTACCCGGTTCAATTAAAAAAAAAAATTCAACCCAAGACGGATAACATGAGGCTCTACGCTTCTCGCTCTTCGTCTTCACCGTTTCTTCACCATCGTTTCAGTTCTCTCGATCCAGAACTCCACAATCAATACTCCACTACATCTCGATTCAATCGAGTTACCTCCGACGCTAACTGACCTGGATCTCACGGTGAACCGTTTATCGGAACTGGACTCGAGGATCGCTCACCTCTCTATGCTCAAGAAGCTTTCTCTTCGCCAAAACCTAATCGAAGACTCCGCCGTCGAGCCTCTCTCTCGCTGGGACGCCTTGTCCGATCTCGAGGTGATTATTATCATCCACTCTCTGATTCTGCGAATTTCACAAATATGATCTCTCGAGGCCTTACGATTGATAGTCATTTGTATATGTAGGAGCTGATTCTCAGAGATAACAAGCTAGCGGAAGTACCAGATATAAGCATATTCTCAAGGCTTTTGGTCTTTGACGTATCTTTCAATGAAATCACTTCGTTGGAAGGATTATCAAAGGCCTCTAGCACGTTGAAGGAGCTCTATGTGTCTAAGAATCTAAACTATACTAAAAGGTGAATATGGAGTGTTTCTAGCATGTACACGTAGGCTAATATATTTAACCAATCAAGACATTCCAATAATACACGCTGGCAAAAGACACGAGGCTCTTGCTTTCGTATGGGCTCTGCTGTGTTTCGATGGGCTTCGTCGGTTAGCATTGGGCTTTGCTACCCGGTTCAATTAAAAAAAAAAATTCAACCCAAGACGGATAACATGAGGCTCTACGCTTCTCGCTCTTCGTCTTCACCGTTTCTTCACCATCGTTTCAGTTCTCTCGATCCAGAACTCCACAATCAATACTCCACTACATCTCGATTCAATCGAGTTACCTCCGACGCTAACTTAAGAAAATAAACAAACTAAAATTAATTAAAAATTATAAGAAGAAATTTACCCGGGCGTAGCCCGGACAAAGACCCTAGTTAATATAAAAGAGATTATAGTAATCACACAAATCAAAACAATACTTTTGTTTGTTTAAAATATATTTATGGTAAATAAATCAAAAGAATTAATTAATTATATTTTATGTGGTATATAACTTATTTCAAATATATTGACATAAATGTATAGTATGTTTTAATATAAATATATATTATTGAGACTTACTACTCATATGGTTTTATTAACATTTTTATATTTGATGTAACCAAAAATTTAAACCCTCAATCTCAAAATTTTCGACGTGGTATTTTTCGATGCAAATTTTGAAATTAAAATATTAACGTCTTATTACTCTTTCAATGCAAATTTCAAAATTAAAATATTTGTGTATTTTTAAATGGTACATAGATTAATTTAAACGATATATATATATATATTATTTAATATGAATATTTATTAAATAAAAATTCATATTAATACGATTGTATAATCATTTGTATATTGTTATAACAAAAAACAAATTAAGCCATTGATCACAAAAAATTTCAAAGGGATTTTTAACATTTTTTGTAATCTAAAGTCATTTTACAAAATTCAAAATATAGCATATAAGAAAAAACTTAATTTTTTTTATTATATGATTAAAATGATTGTTTAATTTATTTTAATAATATAAAATTAGACCGAAAATGAGGAATGTTGCAAAAATTGTTATCAAATATTTAGTATTCATAATCATTAATTGTCATATATATGTTAATCATATAAGGTAATTTCATAGCTTTTATTTAAAGAAATAATACACGCTTCTTATATTTTGGGTTAATATAATGTTTCCTTGTAATTGGATTTTGGACCAACATTTTTTCAACTGATTCTTAATCTGCCACGTAAGATTAATTGACGTCTTAATTGAGTGACAACTCAGCAAAACTCTTTTGTAATTATTACAAACTACATGTTACAACTTTTTAAATGTTTCTCTATTAATATATAGGGGATTGGAGTTAGTTCAATTAGATATGGGTTTTCGGGTTTGAGTTTTTGCAGTGTTCCAGATTTTTAAGTTCAACCTCATAGATTTCGTTTGAAAATTAATTTAGTTTGAGTTGCGTTTAATTAATAGTATTTAGATTCAGGTATAATTTATAACATATGTCAAAATTTATATTGTAAATATTTACTAGAGATTATTCCACGCTACCAGCGGATTATATATTTATGTTAAATTTGTCTAATCTATTCTTTTGTTTTATTTTATTTTTAATCTAACTTTTAATTCAGAGTAGGCTTTTTATACCAATTTCATATAATTTTGTTTGTCTTGTTAATTTGTTGTTAGATGAAACGTTCTTTTTGGCCACTGTAACATAGAGCTTTTGTAATTATGTTGTAGATTACATCTAATAAGAACAAAAAAGTACCATGATTAACACAATAATTATGATAAAGGTTGTTTGAGATTTTCCCCCTTCTGTGTCTTTCAACTTGTCTATCTCTTATTTTGTATGACGTAATTTTTTTAACTCTATTTTTGTTAGTTTTCTTTTCAAACTTGTAATAATTTATAGTCAAAATTACATTTCTGAATCTACGATATCATCGATATCAATAATTTTGACACACATCTGATAGATAAACCACATAAAACCACCTTTAAATCACCGGCTAAAAATATATATTCGATTCTTTACATTTTTATATTAAATTTTCCGTTAAACTCCTTTCAAATACCACTGCTATATATTCCATTTAATATTGGACACCACATAATTCACTATAATTTAAAGTATTTTAGAAATATGGTTATAAATACGTTAATCCAATTACATAACATTTTAAAGAATTTATAAAATACATAATTGAAATAACATTAGAATTTAATACTTTCTCAAATTTAATTGGAACTTCTAGATTTATTACCTTTGCCTAAAATCATATTCGATTCATTTTAAATGGTACTACTATTTGACTAGACAATAACATAAATGTTGGATACTATCTTTTTAGAGGATGCTCACATTAAGATAATTTTACAGTAGAAATATTTCAATTGCTAACATAATGTTGACAAAAAAAATAGCTAACATACTTTTATTCACTTAAGATCAAACCCTTATACAGACATAATTCACTTAAAGCTAAACTCAAAAACTCTACACTATAAAAGACAATACACCAATAAAAACAAGAAATATAAGTAGATTAAAGAACATAACCCAAAGTATAAAGATATAAGAGATTAAAATCACATAATGTGAGGATAAATTTTATTGATTATAAAGTAGGCTAACAAAACAAATATTCATACCAAAAAAAAAATCTAACAAATAAATACCATATAGCAAAAATTATTTATATGAAATTAATTTGTTATTTGAATAAGAGATACCACATAGTTTAACTTAGAAACAATGAGTATATTAAATTAGTTTTATTTGTTATAATTGTAAGAAAATATGTTATAATCGTAAGAAATATATAACTGAACATATAAATAAATGACAAATAATAAACAAAAACATGATATAAAGTATACCAAACCAAAAATAAATGCTATAAAAGAAATTACTTAAGTTCTAAGTAGGGCAATATACTCTTTTAGATGTTACAGTCTTTAGTGAAATATATATATAAGCTGACTAACTTTTATAAGGAAATTGATTACATTATTGTTTCTTACAATAAAGATTTTCTAAGGAATTATATTTGGTTTGAATTAATAAATCCTTAACATAAGAAAGAAAATAGTGGCCAAAAAGATAAAAATGTTATACAGAAATTTAAATATATTTAGAAAATAAATACTTTATCAAAAAAATATTTTGTAACACTTAAGTAATTTCCCTTTTCAGTTATACTTAAACATATACAATCAATTACTAATTATGAAAATTATAATATTCATTTTTTGACGGCAAATATGTTAACCATGCACAACAAAATCAATCAATATAGTAATGCTTAAATATCACAACTGAAAATCTCAAATTATCATGATCTATTCTATTATTTAAATGTTTAACAAGGATTTAATGTGAAATAATTTTAAAATATCAAAAGTTAAAAAGAAAATGTATAGCATACAATCCGCACGTAGCGCGGATAAACGATCTAGTGTTTATTAAAAGGTGATAAATACTCTTAATGAAGACTTGTTTTGTTTTAGTTTGGGTGAAAATTTTCATAATAAACACATGAATGAAAAGTTTATTTCAAAATTTGTAATTCTCTTTTAATATAATAGATTAGTTATCAAATTTTAATAAGTATAGAAATCTAAGAAAAGTCAGTTTTATTGGATTAGTAATTTTAAATATTTTAAATCACCCATTATATATTCTAAAATTCAGTATTATTTACTCATGGTTCTATTGTAGAGTGTGTTTTAGTCGATTTTCATGTTAAAAAAAAGCAATCCAACAAATAAATAAATTTCCAAATACTGATTAAAATTCATATTTTAAATTTAAATATTATTAGTTGTTGTAGAAAATTACAAATCTTTTAAAAAAATCCTACTATATACTAGGTGGACTTTCTAAATTTCTCTGTAACTTTAATGTATGTAATTATCTCGGATTGAATAAAAGAGTTGAAATTGGTTCACTTTTCACTATAACGAATAAAAACCAGGGATATGTACGTCTTATTGCAAATTGGTTCGAACCTCGTCATATCAGTTTTGTGTGCTTTATTAATTTTTTGTCTTTTAATGAAGGACAAAACTGTATTTTCCTCATCGTCTTCTTCTTTTGACCTATTTTTTTCTGAGCACAAGATCGACGGCAGCCATCCCTTTTACTGATTCCTTTTGTTTTTATCATTTTCTTCTTCTTATATCGATAAATTCATCAAATAACATGTGAAATTACAGAAGAATAAAAGAAAATATGATTTTTCCTAAGGATCCGAGTTTTTTCCCGAACAGGCTATAATCGAGACGGTAAGGGGCCGCCGAACGCTTCTCCGCCGCGGAATCGACCGCGTTGACCGCGTTTTCGAACATTGGATATATGTATATGAGTCCAACCAAATTCTAGTTCAATATGTTGGGTTGAGTGTAACTACTGAAGTTATATCTTCTGATGATATTGTCTTTGCAATAAGCCAATACTTATCAAGCCCAAAAAAAAAGAAAACAATTTAAATTAAATGTCATAAGGTTAGTGCACTGCGGTCTGTAAAAAACTTTATAAAAAATTCTTTCAATGGATAATAATGAAATTTGAAAGATTTTTTTTATAGACTACAATGCACTATAGTTAGTAGATATATTTTACGTGATGTGGATGGTTAAATGAACATCTCATGCCCTTTTATGATTGTAGATTAAAAGGGAATTCATTTAAATGATTTTTGCTTAGGTATCAATCATAAGTGAAGTTTTTTCTAAAATTTTTATAATTTGATTCGTCAAATATTTTTAATTTTCTTCATTTTAATCAATTCTAAAAAAAATCAAATAATATTTTTTGCTAAACAATCCACATTATACTACACTTTTTCTATATAAGTCATACTATATATGTAAGATATTATAATAACTATTAATGCATTATTATTTTTGTTTTACTTTCGGCTATAATATCATTTATTGTTATAAATAAAAAATCCAATTTTATCTAAAATATATTTAGAAATTTAAATAGTATAAACTTAATTATTTTCTTAAAAAAATAAAATAAAACATATATAACATATTTAGTATAATTGTCGATACATAAATTATAAAATATGTTAAAGTTGTCATATTCATATTTTACAAAATAAAAAATAAAATAAAAAATTAATTTTAAATTGATAAAAACATAATCTATATATTTTATAAAATATTTACATTCACAAAATCGCTACCTAGTTTCAACTTTCAACTAAAATACATAAATAATCAAATAATACCCTCCTCAACAAAAAAAAGAAGAAGCTGATTTAAATATGTTTCAATACCTTACCAGGCTAAGTTTAGAGGCCCATAGGCCCGTTTTGAATCAAATCGAAAGAGTAGGTAGCACTATATAAACTTGTGCTTAAGCTCTAGGGTTTGTCTCCTCCGTTTACCTCAGTAATAGTAGCAGCGGTCTTGCGAAAATGGTGAAGGGACGCCAAGGAGAACGTGTCAGGTCTTTCATCTTCCTTTGTTGTCCATCTATTTAAATCGAACCCTAGTTGTCGAATCTTGTTCTCAACAGTAGTACTAGAGGTCTGCTCGTTTTCGTGTGATCAAATCTGAATCCTATTTTTTTTATCTTAATTGCAGACTCTACGTCAGGGGAACCATCTTGGGATACAAAAGGTGACACCTTTATGCTTTCAATTGTATACTGCTTACTGGTTCTTGGTTTGGCTCCGATCTTGATACATTGTAATGACCCACAATGAGCTAAGTAGTTTAGGTAACTGTAACTGAAGCTGATAGGATCTCATCTTAAACATCGCTTCAACTTATAATCAGATTCTGTTTTGTAATACCTTAAAAAAAAATCAAAAACTTTATGTGCTTAATGTATTCTCTGCATTGTTCTTCTAAGTCCAGTGTCGTTATTTGTCTGAGCTAATTCCTTTAGCTTTGGTCTCTGACCATTTTCTTGATTGTGTAGGTCGAAGTCAAACCAGTACCCAAACACTAGCCTTATCCAGATCGAAGGAGTCAACACTACAGAGGAGGTGACATGGTACAAGGGAAAGAGGATGGCTTACATATACAAGGCTAAGACCAAGAAGAACGGTAGCCACTACCGCTGCATCTGGGGAAAGGTTACAAGGCCTCATGGTAACAGCGGTGTTGTCCGTGCCAAATTCACTTCCAACTTGCCTCCTAAGTCCATGGTACTTTTAACATATCCTACAACCATCAGATCCTTATCTTGTTTAGTTGTTTTAATCTCCTGCTTGCTGTATTAAAGTATCTTTTCATTTCTGTGTTGCAGGGAATGAGGGTCAGAGTCTTCATGTATCCGAGCAACATTTGAAGCGAAAGTAGAACAGCATAAACTTTGATTTGGCTGTTGTTTTTTGCACTAGTTCGTTGTTTTGTATTTGATATTGAAAACATTTTCCTTTCGTTGTTTGAATCATGGATCTTGTTTTTAATCCCAAGTTAGAATCTTTCTTCCAATCTCTTATTGAGTTTCTGCAGATGACTATCATGGTCTTTGGATATTATCCAAAGAGGTCTATGGATAGTTTTTGGTTATGCTGTAAAATCGTTAGTTAGGTCAATTTGATTTGGTACTTTTATTCTTACGTAAGGGAAGCTAATGTAGAACCTGATAGCATTGGCTAGAGAAGCCAAGAAGCAGAGCTTATGTAGTGGTCTGTATATATGCTTAGTGTCTGGTAGACCTGAAAAGCAAAGCTTCGTTTTTGGAGGTATAACGCATTGGTTCAGACTTATTTGTTTTTCTGATTTTGTAAAATGTAGTGAAGAACAAAATGGAAAAACACATGCAAGGCTTTTACGTCATAATCTAATTCAATGGAATTACAAATTATCTTTGATAGTCGATATGTAATATCTACCCTCAAGTAGGCGGGTCACTCGACATGGCCCAGCCGAGGTTTGTCCACAACGAGCCTGGAAGGTTTGACTGCAGGTTCACAAGCGTGACCATCAAGGACTGTCCGTCAATAGTGCTGAAAGGAATGGAGGGTAAGTACTTTAGGAGTTTGGGCGGCTCATGCAGAAGGAAGGGCTTATTTTCCGGACAAAGGAGTGTTGGACCACATGCTTAACTCAGATTTGGCTCCGTTGAGATACTGTAATGACGATGGGACTGTAACTGAAGCTTTAGCCTTTTAAACTCAATGGTTCACCGTTGGGGCTGGCTATATGTTCACCTGATGGAAGACATTTGGCGATGATGCCTCATCCTGAACGGTGTTTCTTGATGTGGCAGTTCCCGTCGTACTCGAAATGCTGGAAGGTTGAGAAAGCTGGTCGAGTCTGTGGTTGAAGATGTTCCAGAATGCTAGGGACTGGTGCTCTCAGCTCTAACAGTCATGTTAAAGCCTGACGTTATATATCTTTACAATATGATCTTGTTGAACGGCTGGTGTTGTACAAAGTTCTCAAATGAACTTATTGTCACATCTGATAATGCATTTTCCATAAGGAAAGTAAATATAGATTCTCTCCGTATCATTTTAAGTGGTGTTTACGGGAAAAAATTTTGGTTCAAAATAATTGATGTTCTTATTATTCTATATAGAATTTAATACTACCTCCGTTCCTAAAAGTAAGATGTTTTAGATTTTTTTCTTGTTCCACAAAGATAGATTTTCTATATTGTTAAGGTACTTTTTTATACTTTTGAGGAACATTAATTGAGAATATTTGAATTGATTAAATTTCATTGGTGTAAAGTTATTGGAAAGTGTATAATAAAGTAAAAAGTAATATAAATTATAAACATTTATTAAATTCTTAATAAGCGTGCATACTCTAGAAAATCTTACTTTCAGGAACAGAGGGAGTATCATTTAAATTTTGTAATCAATTACAAAATACTGAATTTTTTTTATTGATTGGATTAATTTCATTTAATGATACTTTTATGTAACCAAGATAAATTATATAGAAGTTTGTATTTTCTTAATCCAAGTGCAAAAACCTTAAAAATCACAAGTGATACAGAGGAAGTATAAATGAGTCAAAATATGGCATCGACATATTGAAGTAGCTCATGACAATAAAGGCTCCTTCAACAAACTTACCAATACAGTTTAGTTTCAAAAACATGGTCTTAACATTATACAACAGAGATAACCTAATGACATTCCGATAATGAGATCCCTAACATTGAGTAGACTGTAGATTTACGAACGATATATTTGAAAGAAGGTAGTTTACAAACACAATTTTTGAAAGATTTCTTCTCTGCTGCAAAATCTTTGTTTCAAAGATACTCTAAGTAGACAGTACATAAGAGTTTGATCATCAACTCGTTTGCACTACAAAAATGTCAAAAACGTAGCTCATTCCACCCTTTCTTCTTCATCGTCTCCACCAATGTATAAATTCAATCAAAGAATGCAATTCTTGGTTAATCTCTGCATGATCCTTTGAAATGAGCAATGGAATCACCGGGATTTCACTGTCGCATGACCGGTATCAGCTATATGCTTGAATAGTTTTGACCTGGCCATGGTAGAAACATGGTGGGTCAACATTTGAATGATATAATACTAGAAAACAAACAAGAGATTTCTTCAAAAGAAGGAATATGATCATCTAATGGACCAACCTCGACTCAAACTCCTCTCCGCATCTGTCGCATTCGTTATTACTGGCTTTCTTCGATGTGCCCTGCATTTTGATGTGTAAATATTATATGATTTCAAGAAACTATGACCTAGTGATATGCTAAACAGGGAAGAAAGCTTTGTACCTTGGACTTCATTCCTCTGGTTGATTTCTTTGACCTTGGAGCCTTCTTGTGTTCTATATATTCACTTCGATCCTCCTGCGTTTCTTCCATGGCTTTTTGAGTATCATCAGCTTCACTGCTTTTGTCCTTACCCTTCTTACTTCTGCGCCTCCTCCCTGTGCTCTTCCTGTTATCATACTCCATTGGCTCTGCCTCATCCTTCTGAGACTCCTCAACTGCTCCGGAAGCTGATTCCGTTGCATCCGCATTGTCATCTGAATTATCACCATCGTCCATAGATATCTGTGTTTTGTTGGCATCATCCGTAATGTCTTTTCCAGCATTCCGTTTGTTTCTCTCCTTCTTACCTTTCCTGTTCCTACCTGTTGTGCTCTTCTGGTTATCAAATTCGCTGTCGCTCTCAATCTCGACGTGAACTTCATCTTCTTCTCTTGATACAACGTTCTTTCGCTTATTCTTTTCTACCATTTTCTTGAGTAGAATCAGCTCGTCATCATCGACATCCCCATCCTCATCCTCACTTTCACTAGATCCTTTCACATCCTCCTCTGCCATAAAATACTTATCATCAGTTTCATCAGCTTCGCCTACAACTTCATCTTCCATATTTAACTCCTCGAGCTCCTCTACAGTTTCCGGTATCTCATCAATCTCTTCCTCCTCCTCTTCTACATCACTGAATGACTCTCTCAACTCCGCCACTTTCTCTTTATGCTTCTTCGACTGCTCATGGTTTTTCCACTGCTTCTCACTTTTGAACTTCTTGCTACAAACAATGCAATAGAGCTGCTCACTCTTCTTCTTACCATCATCACCACCATCCTCTTCCACTTCTTCCTCCTCTTCACCCTGAGCCTTTGCCCAATCAGGCTCCTCATAGTTCATAGCTCTCTCCAACCTCTCCTTCTCCATCTTCTTCTTCCTCTCCCTCTCCTCCGCCTTCTTCAACTCCATCTCCGCACTCTTCTTCACCATCATATCAACCACTCTCTTGTCCCTCTTCTTCACAAAAGCAGCCAACCCTCTCACAGTCTCGTTATACTCTCTCTTCGCCTTCTTCCTCACCTTCTTATTCTCCTCCTCCATCTTCCTCCTCATCCTCCGGTTAGGTCCGGCCATGGTATCGTACTCGTCCACCCAGCAGAAATCCATAACAGTGCTGAATCCTAACCAGTAGTTGTAAAACGCCGTCACCTGAGAATACGGACTCTCTAGATTCCCCATGATCGGAGCCTCTCTCACGGAGTCCATACTCAACCCTAACGTTCTCGCGAACTTAATCTCGTTGAGGTAAACGCTGTTGAACACATCGAAATACACCTTGTAGAATCCCTTACCGGTGTCTGAGTAACCGGAGTATACAGAGGTGGAGAAGAACGCGAACAGATCCGGGACGGAGCCGCCAGGCATTCCACCGGATTTAGAGCCGCCGGCGGAGCCTTGGTCGGCGAATAGGATCTGAGATCGGTGGGAATCATACCAGGCTCGCTCCTTGGGATCGGATAGAACCTCGTAGGCGTGGACGAGTTCTTGGAACTGAGCGGTGGCGTCAGCCTCCGATATTCCGCCGGCCTTGATGAGCTTGTCGGGATGACGTTGCAGAGCCAAACGCCGGTAGGAAGATCGGATCTCTTCCGGCGAAGACTCCTTGCTTACATCGAGAATTTCGTAGAGGCATCTTTTCTCCGAGCGAGAAGAAGACGCCATCTCCCTGTTTTAGGGTTTAGACAAAGTTCCTCTTTTGTTATCGTTTTAAACACATTAACTAGTTCAAGCTGTCCGAAACGTGTATTTATAATAAGCCTAATTAAGTTAATATTTTTAATTTTATTTTTCTCTTTAGGATAAAATGATATAAAAAGGGAAAGTAAAGATAACCTTTTATTAAGGAGTGATCAGATTGTAGTTAACAGTATCTCACAAGAATCATGTCACTAGTTCTCCCTAACCTCATGTACTGAAGATCTTTTACTCTCTAATCTCTATGCTCAAGTTGGAGACAACATTGTTATTTTTACCTTTCTCTCTGAAGCTCTCTCTAAGGAACTCAACGGCCATGAATGTAAGTGCCGAGGCTGGAAGATACAACATGACCCTTGGGACGCTTCCCCTGAAAAAACCCTCTCGACCTTCCTTCCTCCGTATCTGACCCACTGCATCCAACCACCCCTTGTACCTATCGATATTACCAAGTTTAATCAAAACAAGTTCTTGATATCTCTTGGGGATGCTATTTGCCTATTTCAGATGAGACATACTTGATCGTTGTTCCTTGCACTGGCAATCTTGTTTTTACAACATCCAGTGGAGTTGTGAGATACGCGCCTAGTCCTGGAGAGAGAGAGAGAGATTAAGTTAAACATGGGTCACTATGGATTAGTTATTTCGAATGGTTGCTTTAAACTGATCTTATCCTGACGTACCACCAGCTAATCCTCCCAATACGAGCCCCTCGACTGAACTGTTAACTCCAAATTGTGGAAACTTTTTCTTCCCTTCATCTGTTAGATCCTTTAGTGCTTCATAAAAACCTGAGAAGGAAAAGGAACAGAACGACAATAAGGAGACAAAGAACCATAAGATGAACGGAGGTAACCGTTTCACTTACCATAAGGCCAGCAAAAGGTACATCCCTTGCTAGTGTAGACCAGTATCTGCCAAAGGAAACAAGGAAAAGTAATAACATAGTACCTTGAAAAAGGATATCCAATTGCTATCATAATGGACTGAAGGAAGATTACATACCCAGCATACAGTCCCTTTGGCCCTTGCTCTTTCCATATTGAGCATCCAGCTTGGAACATTCCAGTGCATGTCACCTCTTGGTTTAACTGGAACGCTTTTCCTTGAAATAAAAGAGCTCCAGGAGCTACTAGTGCCTTGAATTTGCATCCTCTGCTTTATTACTTCACAAGGACCATAAACGAAAGAACCAACTGTATCACCTGAAAGAAGCAGCAGAACACAAAGGAATCAGATGCTTTCCAACTTCCCATAAATCTTGCGCTGCGACCTTGCTCTTGTGTGGTTTTACTGAATCATGGATCTTATCTTATAAAAATCCACGATATTCATCGCTAGGATCGTCACATAAGATTTAAATGTATGATATTATTTGTTTTTCAGCTATTACGTTTCATTTCTGCTGTATGTTTTGCCACTCAGAATCAGATACCACCAAAGTGAACATCTTTTTTCTCCCTCCTATCTTTACCACAGCTTCATTGATTAGATAACCGAGAGAGAAGAAAGGAGATTTAGAAAACATACCAATAGCTCCTGCTAAAAAATGTACCCAGTGCCCTCCTAAGTTGGGATGAGACTCTTCAATCCATTAAAGAACAAAAGAACAAAAAACCTAGAGCATAGAAGACCAAACATGTATAGCCTTAGACAGCCAGTTGCTTATAACGATGATAAGTAGGATAGACAAGGAGGATGAGATAGCAAAGAGTATGTATGATAATATACCTTTTAATCCATCACCAACCCAAACAGTCCGAAGCATTTGTGGAATGCTCTTTTGTCTCTGAAATCAACAAGGTTAGAGATTCTGATACACTCTCCACGAATTGAGTAATCATACAATCACTGCAGAACTTGAAGGAACTCTCTCCACACTACACATACAGAGCTTGAACGATTTTGAACTATTTACGATAAAACGCCACTGATCAGCATGATCGGGATGGTTCTCATCACAATCACGGGACGGAATCTTGACATTTCGATGAGAAACTAATCGTCTAACTGTAATCATAATATGCAATCAATCAATCAATCAATCTAAAACGATTTTGAACTATTCAGATTCCTATGAAGTGCTACTGAGCATGATCGGAATGTTCTGATCACAATCACGGGACGGAATCTCGACATTTCGCTGATAAACTTAACCGTCTAAGCATTATCACATGCAATAAACCAATCTACAGCGACTTTTTCGCAGATTTGCTTCCCAGTAAGTGTATTAAACCAAAAGAGAACGATGAGTAGAAGAGAGGATCGGCGCTTACCGAAGAATGGATCCTGCGGGGCTTTCATTTCGATACTCGGAGGAGGAGGAGGTTACCCGTGATTCGAATCCGTGCTCGCCATTTCCCTTGTGCGGAGAGAAAGCAACTCTATCTCTCTCCCGAACCTTCTCCAAGCGTTTGGGCTTTTACGAGGTTTTAGTGAATAGACTTTGCGCGCTTCTCACCCAAATCGACGAGTCGCAACGATTTACTCAAAACATTTAAAATTCCAATTTCAAAATCTTCCCAGAAAATTAATTTGATTACTTACTTGCCGATTTGTGTAAATTGAACGCTCTAGCTCCACAAACAAAATGATCAGTGTGTATGGTCTCTCTTGATTCTTTCTTCTTTGCAACAATTAGATAGTGTTTGCTCAAGCTGAACCAAAAAATGATCTGATCATACACATGTTACATACATAGTAGACTGTACCATCACTTTTTGGGATGCCTCAAGAGAACATCTTTGCATAAACAACCTTGCCAGCTCTTGAGGTAAGCAAGAGCTACTTGTAAACTGAGAGCATTTGCATAATAATACTATCGCTTCTCATTCACCTGTGCATCTTAGGCTAGTAAACAAAGTGGTGCAGACTTGTTCATATGCTAAGCCAAAGCAAATTGGGTCCTCTTCAGTTTTGAAGATCTTATTAACCCATTGAACTGGTAGTCTCTAGTCGAAAATCTCAACTAGAATAAGAGTCTGTTATTAAGTTGTTACAATTTTTATTTAGGAGCCTCAAATGTCAGAAAACATTAAAAACAACCAACAATAGAGGTTTCTACATGATAAACAACCCCAAACTTTAAAAACATAAAATAAGAAACTTCCATAAGTTTATTCTGAAACAGCAGAGGCTCAACATTATGGAGAGATTAAGCTCTCTTGGCAAAATCACCATCGTCAGTCTGATCAACCCCATCTGGGCCAACCTCTGATTGACCGTTCTCTGAGCCACCAAATTGATTGTCATCGCCCGCGCTTTCAAGCTGATGGTCCGTATCATTGCCTAGTGGTACGTCGCTGCTAAACTTGTCATCAAAGCCAGCACTAGAAGAGCTGCCTTGTGCAAAGTTGTCACTTCCACCAACACCACCAGCGACACCATACCCGCCGCCAAAGTTGCTTCCATAACCATCACCACCGGCATTGCCACCATATGGAGAGTTACCTCCATAAGCACCAGCATTTCCACCATAAGAGCCACCTCCGTAACCACCAGCTGGAGCACCATAACCACCAGCACCGCCTCCTCCATAACCACCACCTGCAGCACCGTAACCACCACCTGGACCACCGAAGCCCCTTCCTCCAAATCCACTTCCTCTTTCAGTAGCGTAGTTCACCCTAATTCTTCGACCATGAAGGTCCTGTATGCCAAAAACAACAACAATAAATGACCAATTGACAACTCGAAGCAAAGAAGAATCACTTTTAGCATAGTCTGAATCATCTACACACAGTCTGAAAGCGTAGGTTTATTTTGAAACTAGATATACAATCAACAAACAGAATGACATAGCACCATTCATTAAGAGAGAGAGAGAGCATGTCACTACCTATGTTGTCAATGTGTGAAGGAAAAAAATAGAAACATGCATTGTCCACAACCACAAACAACCGATTTGAAAAAGGTTAAATATCCACAACAAGACAATGAGTGACAACGGAATAATCCAGATGACATCTTAGAATCAAAAGAGGCAGGAACATTTGTATGTTACCTGTCCATCCAGTTGCATGGCATTACTAGCCTCCTCGGTAGAAGTAAATGTTACGAAAGCAAAGCCCCTGGATCTACCAGTTTCACGGTCCACAATAATTTTAGCTGCAGATGATAAAAATTAGTCAGCTCCCAAGTAAAGCAAAAGAAAGTTACAACTCAAAAGGCTTGCAATAACTTAAAGCGAGTTAGCTAGTTACCATCAACGACTTCTCCATATTTGCTAAAAGCTTCTCTTAAGCCAAACTCATCAGTGCTGTAGGAGATACCTGAAACCAACATAGACAACTTTGAGAGAAACAAAAAAAAAAAAAAGAGAACACTTTCTCCCTCAACCGAGATAAGAGTAATAGGCACCTCCAACAAAGATTTTTGAGGAAGACATGCAACGGATGCTCTGTAGCATTGAGTTAGAGGCAGTGACATGGGTGCTAGTCTGCCTAAATATCCTTCCAACTTTACTTAAGAAAGCCATGTTGTGACGTATCTGTATCCTGAAAACAATCGAAAGAGCATTCACTTACGGTGGTTAGACAAACAGAGAACAACAACCCAAAGATGAAACTCGTGAATATGCCCAAGACTTATCAATTCAATCGTCAATACAAGTAAGAAAAATTCATCCTTTCATAAAATACAATGCAACACACACAAGAAAGATACAAACTTTATCATCTGTTATCGTGTTTCCCACACGGTCAAAGATTGAACCAAAGCTTACGAGGTCAAATTCACTAAACCCATGAAACGAAACATCAATAAGCACAATCTAAACAACAAATCAGACTCCTAGGGTTACAGAAGAGACTCATAAACAATGGATAAGCTAGAGAACGAACAAACAGAGAAACAATCGAGATTCAGATCAGCTATCGAATCAGAAAGACAAGTATCGACGAGACTGAACTCACTCTCTACTAGGGTTTAACGGAGAACGATCTCTCTCGGAGCGTCTTTCTTTCTATTCACAAGGGCTTATGTCAATGAGGTTCGCTCATCCTGTCCGTTCATTAATATGAGGTAATCTCAACCGTTGATTTAGATTCGCTCGCTAATCTTGACCGGTTAAACTGAACCAATGGTTAACCAAACTCAACCGATCGTTAACCGAGACCGGATTAAAATGATAGCAATGTCGAAAATAGTTAAATGATCAGATAGCATCTCCCAAGCTTGTCTTTTTGATATTTTCTAAAGTTAGGTCTGTTTCTTGCTTCTGTTCCACGTCTTCATCGTTGTCCTTTTGAAACATCAGGTGTTGACTAAAATCTTTTTAAAGATGCCAGTTAATGATATGTTATCTTTTTGTATTGTCTGAATCTATAACGGTCTTTTCTTTTTTGTCTTCATCATTGTTAATACACACTACAGATTGAAAAGTTTGTCGGAACTTCCATTTTGAAACCATGGAAACGTCACAAGAGCTAAACTTTATCAATCCCTTAGCCTCTAAACACGAAGCAGAAGATCCAATCCTACGGCTATCTTCTTCTTCTTCTTCTTCTTCTTCTTCCTCCTCTTCTTGTTCTTCCATAGAAGCAGCACCAAGACCTGATGATCAATCTCCTCCAACACAAATCATGGAGAGATGTATAAACAACGCAACCTCAACACCTCCTTACAGAATCCCTCCACACGTTTTCGAAATAACAACCTCTACAGCTCCAGCTGAATGGAGCACTCTCTCCAACGAATCTCTCTTCAGCATCCACATGGGAGACAATACCTTCACTGAAGAAATAGATTACTTCAAATCAGGCGAGCTCACCTTTCCTCAACCTACTTCACCGAGAACTCCTACTTTACCTTCTCCTCCTCAAAGCAAAAACCAAGGAGGAGCAAGTGGAGTTGTGGAGGAGGTCAAAACTCTGGTGGATATAGGCAAGAAAGCAGACAAAGCTTACCACGCAAGTAAAGACCAAGAACAAAAGGCTGCATCAAGTATTAGAGATGTTCTCATGGCTAATAAAGACAACAACAACAAAACCAATAAACTAGATCATTCGGTTTCTCGTCGGTCGGAAGATTTTAGCGTCAAGTCTTTCGCTTTTCCAGTGTATGCAACAAAAACAAGAAACACTTTGTGATCATCTGTGTTTTGTCTTCATGTCTTAACACAGGTTCTTTGTTGTTGTTTATTGTGAAGATTCGGGAATGAAGATAAGGGTGGATTACAAAGCTCAACGCCACAAAAGAAACAGAAGATTTCGTTAGAGGCTGAGGGAGACGAAGGGTTTAAGAAAGAGGAAGCTCCTAAACCTGTTACTACTCCTAAAGCAGAGGCTGATCGTGGCTGTAATCGCTACCCTAGATGGTTATCTTGCTTCCCTTGCTGCACAACTTCATGTGTCTAACTGAAAGATCATCATACAAGTCTGTTCCAAGATTTACAAAGTTTTTTCTTCTCTTTGATTTGATCCTCAAGACTCCTTTTATCTTGTAAAAATGATGTAAAAGTCAATGACAAACAATGGATACACTGTGGTGCTTCAAGAGGGAGGATCAATGAAGCAATTTGAGCCAGGAGCTGTCGTTGAGGCTTGAAAGTTATGGAGGCTACCAGTGAAAGCAATGAAGGTTCCATCAACTTCAATCTCATTGATCTTGTATGAGTCTTGTCTGAAAAGTTAAAGTGTATGTACTCGTTTTCATTCCTGTGCTTGTTTGTATGCATGCACCTGAAATTGTATCATTCAAGAAGTTAATAGCAATGTTTTACTGACTCTCTCAATCTCAGGAAGAATCTTAAATCCTACCTGTAGATTATGAGCGTGAGCTCTTTTGACCAAATATGTAGTTGTTCGTTACTGGAGCAATTGTATCCTGCTTCCATGGTCCAATCCCACCACATACTCCTTAATGTAGCTGAAGTAGGTATGTAACGTGATCTCTACGTATGTCTATTTAGATTTAACAGACGTATCATTAGTAGAAGGATAAGAACTTTAAGGAATACACAAACAAGAAGAGGATCAGAGGATTGGCATGGTACCATCTTCTATTAAAAGGACTTTAGGTGAGGCTATCAAGTTTGATATATATGTACACGTGTGAAGATGGGGAAAATGATTGAATAAGCAATGTTTTTTTCAACGATTTCTCGGACAAATATGCGCCTTCGTTCACATACTTCTTAAGAGTATCCACAATTTTATCCTCAAATCTCTTACCTCCAGGCCCACTTGACCTGCAAATATTCAACAGTGATTTAGAAAAAAATATATTATCTTACAATCTGTCAACTTACAAGCAAAATCATATGATAGTAATATAGTATAATAAAGCTTTGTCGAAGTAAAAGATGCTGACCAGTAGGCCTGAGACTTATTATCCGAGATCCGGATTCGATCCGAGATCCGCTCCGGATCCGCTCCGAAAATAGGATATCCGGGGTGCCCGGATCCGAATCCGGATAGTAAAATCTTGGATCCGTGCAAACCGAATCCGGATCCGGATATCTTAATTTTTAGGTCCGGATATCCGGATCCGGATCCGTATTTTTAAAATACATTAAAATTTTAAATTTTATTAATATTTATATTTGATATATTAATATTTATACATGAATTAATCTTATAATATTATATTTTAGTTTT
>NC_027749.1:22680292-22749580 GCF_000695525.1 Brassica oleracea var. oleracea | reverse complement strand
GACGGATCCGGATCCGGATCCGGATACCCTAAATTTCCCGGATATCCGGATCCGTCCCAGGGCTACTGACCAGTCATTCACACATTATATTATAATATAAGTATTCTCTGCAAAGACCTTGAACTGTTGTTTATAGTCTACAAGTATATCATCTGATTTCTTTTGGTTTAAATATGAAGAGATATGAGTGTGTATTACCATAGGTAATATTGACTATTTGACTTTCTAACTAAATTTTCTTACGCAACTTGGCTTTTCCAATTGTAAAGCAACAGTTCTAATGCTTTATATAAACATGGAGGTAATTTTGGGATTAAAATCTACAGTCCATTTTCTTAATATCTGTTTTTGGGCGAGAGACAAGAGTTTTAATGTTCAATCCAACGAAAGGGAAGGTGTACATGGGTCAGAACCTGATTTGGGTGATGATACTTCTGGGGCAGATACACGGATGCGAAAGTTGCATTCAAAAAGAAAGGTTGGCTTTGTTCGAGCTCAAGAAATACATGATATCAATTGCTACAGAAGAGGAATCCAACTCTGTTCTGCCTACTTGGACCAATGACACAAAGAGCGATTGCTGCCGGTGGGAAGAAGTTAAGTGCAATCGTTCAAGTAGACGGGTGACTGAGATTGCCTTTGGTTATATGAACCTCAAAGAGAGTTCTCTCCTAAATCTTTCTTTGCTGCATCCCTTCGAAGAGGTCCGAAGTCTGGAGATAGCTGGATTCAGTGGCTTGTTTGATGATGTGGAAGGTATACTGGGCTGCTCCCAGTGTTTCCTTTTTAGTCTTATTGCTTTGTTCAAATTCTTCAAAGTCGATACTGTTTAGAACTATGGTACTTGTTTTTTTTTTCCTATTAACAAATTTTTTGACCAAATCAAAAAAATAACATTTCTCTGTTACAACTAACTTGCTATGTCTATGCCATATAGCATAAAATTACCAACCATTCCTCATATTTTCTTCCAAACTCCATTTTCATTTGCATCTAGAGCAGACTAAATGTGGTTTTAACTTTTTTGAAAATATTTGATAAAGCTATTCTATATGTATACAGTATACTTAATCAACAAGACTTGATTTTGCAGGTTATAAAAGCCTAAGGAGACTAAGAAACCTGGAGATTCTGGATTTCACTTCAAATAATTTCAATAATAGCATCTTCCCTTTTCTTAATGCTGCTACATCACTTACAAAATTATTTCTTCTCGCCAACAACATGGATGGCCATGTTCCTATTAAAGGTGTGTTTTCCCATTTGTAATGAGGTGGATATCTTGCACAGCCTACTACTAGTTGATGATGTCTCATTTGTTAGATCGATTCCGTTTATTGTTATTGTAATAACTTTATGCCTTACATTCAAGCTGTAGCATTCTTATATTAGTTGGACTTCCTTCAGAACTTAGAGATTTAACCAACTTGGAAGTACTGGACATGAGTTGGAACGGATTTAATGACTCCATACCAATACAAGGTAGTTATTACACTACGATCTTGCAACTTGGTAAAGGTTCCTTATTTTCTTCTATACCAGAAGGATTTGCGTCATGTTGATCTCTCTGACAATAAAATAGCTGAAAATTTTCCTTCATGGCTGCTGGCTAACAATTCTAAACTTGAAGCTTTGTTTCTACAAAAATAACTTTTTTTCGAATTTTCAGCTATCAAAATCTGCTCGGAATTTGCTTTTCTTGGATTTGTCAATGAATGAATTCAGTAATCTCTTTCCTGAGAACATCGGGTGGATACTTCCTCATTTACGATACATGAATATATCGAAGAACAATTTTCAAGGAAATCTGCCAGTTTCTATGGGGAACATGAAAAGTCTTGAACATCTGGACATATCTCACAATAGTTTCTATGGAAAGCTACCAAGAATTTTTGTAAAGGGGTGTTATTCCATCTTAATCTTAAAGCTTTCACATAACAAACTAAGTGGAGAGGTTTTTCCAGAGCCAGCCAACTTCACTGATGTAACAAATTGTCTGGGAATATTCCGGGGTTCATCAATACCCAAAACATCAGTATTCTTCTTCTTCGGGGGAATAATTTGACAGGGCCTATTCCCCACCAGTTGTGTGGTCTAAGCAATATTCACCTTCTGGATCTTGCTAATAACAGATTGAGTGGGTCCATACCTTCATGTCTTAGCAATATATCATTTGGTTCGGGGAAAGAGGACACATCAAATGATTTTGATTTCAGCTTTGGTTATTATAAGGGTTATATGATCATTAGTCCTAGTCTGGTGCACATAGAAAATAACATCGGTGTATATTTTAAATCTCTGGTTGTGCGAGAAGAGTTTAGTCAGGACTATTTGGCAGGCGTCAAGACTAAAATTGAGTTCCCTACAAAACACAGATATGATTCATATATGGGTGGAAATCTCCTAGAACTTTGCTGATTAGATCTCTCCCAGAATGAGTTCAGCGGTGAGATCCCAGTAGAGCTTGGAGGTCTTCTAAAACTGCATGCTCTCAATCTCTCTCGTAACTATTTATCAGGAGAGATACCAAGAAGTTTTTCAGGTCTAAAGAATGTAGAAAGTCTTGATCTTTCCTTCAACAGATTGCATGGCGAGATCCCAGCACAAGTAACAGAGCTGAGCAATCTTGGGGTCTTCGAAGTCTCATACAACAACTTATCAGGAGTCATTCCACAAGGAGGACATTCAAGCACCTTTGATGCAACGAGCTACTTAGGCAACCCTCTTCTGTGTGGAAAACCAACCAACAAAAGCTGCAACATTAATAACGTTCAAGGACCAGGTAATGAACTGGAAGATGATGGAAACACAATCGACATGGTATCCTTCTACTGCTGCTGCAGCCTATGTGACAATGCTTGTTGTTGTACTTGCATCACTCTCTTTCGATTCTATTTGGAGCAGAGATTAAATTAATTAGTTAATTTTGTTTTTGCTGATCATAGATTAAATTAATTAGTTAATTGGTCGTGTTCGGTAATTTTTCTGAAATTGCCAAAATAATACACTAGTACTATTTTACCAAGCAACGCCTCTCCTTGAAAGAAAAAAAAAATTGCAAACAAAAATCTTCTAGTCATCCCTTTTTCATTTTCGACCTACACAATATGTTCGTATCCGCGTTTATTCCCATCACTATATTCTCTCTTTCATCCTCCTCATACATATTCTTCGGAGTCTCGCCGGAGCTCTTTACCAAAGATACTTTCGACGCCCCTTCCATCTCCGATCGAATGTCTAAAACGGCGACCTAAATCGCTGTTCCCAACTCCGATTCGATGCGCCGCACGCAACGATGGTCGCTGTTTTATTCTTTCGTGTGAGAGGATTTAGGGCTCTTGTCTTGCGTTTGCTTTTTGGCGGTAACATGACGTGGCAGGTAAAGCCACATCAGCATTACCGTTGAGTGAGTCATTTGTTTGGCAGCATTCGTCTAAAGGTCAGCAGCAACTCTCGTTGCCACATAACCTTTTTTTTTTTTTTTTTTTTTTTTTTTTTTTTTGTCTGTCTAAGATTTACTCTTCGTTGTCATAATTTAGATAAGCCTGTGGTGATGGTAAAGGTTTAGATCTTTTGTTACTTGTAAGCCTTTTTCCTATAATAAATGGGTTTGACCAAAGTGAAAGATGCTGGCAACGCCCTGCCCTGCCCTGCACATCAAAGGATTATGTTTATGAGCAATTTTCTACATAGACCTAAACAAGTCTTCTCAAACGACTATAAGTGCTTTCATTAAATGAGACTTGGACTTTGTAAAACATTACATACTTGTTTGAGTTGTGGTTGCGGTTGTTCATACGGAAAAACCTGAATACCAACTTAAACTAGAAGAAGATGGTATCGCCTGGGATTATGGCAGATGCTGATTCTAACTCGCTACTTAGCTTGGTCTCTTTCTTACTCTTTCTTTTGATCACCGGTAGTACTTCACTTCTGTTTCTCTCTCTGTTAATTTTCGTTTGAGTATGTGTTTCTTTGATGCTTACTTCAATGGATTGGAATCTATAAGCCATGCCAAGCTCGACATGTTTAATTTGTTCTGAATTTGTGTTGTATACTTGAAGTCATGGAGTTCAATAATTATCAATATTCTGCGTTTTACATTGTGTTATTAATGAGTAACAGTTTCCAATATTTCCTCTGTTTGATGAACATGATAACATTCTTGCACTTATTATATGGAGTATAATAAAAGTAGAACGACGTGGTTGATGATTTTTTGCTTTATTCTTAAAGCTATCTTAAGATTTTTCTTTCTGTGTGTCCATGACAGCAACAGCGGTGACCGGAGATTCTCTGGACAGTGATAGCCAAGTCTTATTGAACTTTAAATCTTACCTTGAATCTTGGAACCCAACAGAACGAGGAAAGTACAATGAATGGGATACAGAGAAGCAAGAAGTGTGTCAATGGCCTGGGATCACATGTACTCCTGAGGGAAGTAGAGTCACAGGGATCAGTCTTAGGGGTTCCACCATCTCAGGTCCGATATTCGGTAACTTCTCCGCCTTAACGCAGCTCACATTTCTCGATTTATCAAGTAACACGATCGGAGGGTCGATTCCAGATGACTTGAGCCGTTGCCACAGATTAAAGCATCTGAATCTTTCTCATAACATCATTGGTGGGGAGCTTAGCTTATCAGGGCTATCGAATCTCGAGGTTCTTGATCTGTCGGTGAATAAAATTTCCGGTGATGTTCACTCTACCTTCCCATTGATATGCAACAGCTTGGTTGTTGCAAATCTATCGACCAATAACTTTAGTGGCAGAATAGATGATATCTTCAATGAGTGTAGGTATCTGAAGTATGTCGACTTGAGATACAATGGATTCAGTGGAGGGATATGGGCTGGTTTTAGGAGGCTGGTCAAGTTTTCAGTTTCTGGGAATCGTCTCTCCGGGAATATCTCAGCTTTCATGTTCAGGGGGAAGTGCAATTTGCAAGTGTTGGATTTGTCTGGGAATGGTTTTGTCGGGGAGTTTCCGGGACAAGTTTCGAATTGTCAGAACCTGAATGTGTTGGATCTGTGGGGAAACAACTTCAGGGGAAACATTCCGGCTGAGTTAGGATCCATATCATCTCTCAGAGGTTTGCACTTGGGAAATAATATGTTTTATCGAGACATACCGGAAACTCTCCTGAACTTGAGCAACTTGGTGTTTCTGGGCTTAAGCAGAAACAACTTTGGAGGAGATGTACAGGAAATATTCGGGAGATTCACTCAAGTAAAGTATCTAGTTCTGTATGGGAACTCATACGTTGGAGGCATCTATTCGTCTAACATCCTCACGTTACCTAATCTTTCAAGGCTAGATCTTAGCTACAACAACTTTTCAGGCCGGCTACCATCTGAAATCTCCCAGAATTTGACATTCTTGATTCTTGCTTATAATAACTTCAGCGGCGATATACCACGTAAGTATGGGAACATGCCGGGGCTTCAAGCACTTGATCTCTCGTTTAACAGGCTGACTGGTTCAATACCAGCTTCGTTTGGAAAGTTGACATCTCTTTTGTGGCTTATGCTTGCAAATAACTCTCTGTCAGGAGAAATCCCACGCGAGATTGGAAACTGCTCGAGTCTATTGTGGCTGAACGTGGCGAACAACCAGCTCTCTGGTGGACTCTATCCTGAACTGACTAATATGGGTAGCAATCCTACCCCAACGTTTGAAGTGAACCGGCAAAGCGAGGACTACATAGTTGCTGGTTCCGGTGAATGCTTGGTGATGAAGAGATGGATTCCTGCAGAGTTCCCTCCTTTCATATTTGGATTGGAAAGTCTTACAAAAAGGAGTTGCAGAAGCCTGTGGGACCATGTTCGTGAAGGGAAATGTATATTTCCTGTATGCCCTCCTGGTTCTACTGTGGGTCCCCTCGATGTTTCAGGCTATCTTCAGCTCAGCGGAAACAAGATGTCCGGCGAGGTTCCTGCAAATATATCTCAGATGAAGAAGTTGAGTATGCTTCATTTAGGGTTCAATGAGTTTGAAGGGAAACTGCCTATAGAGATTGGACAATTGCCTCTTGTGTTTCTTAACCTGACCAGAAACAAGTTCTCAGGCCAGATTCCTCAACAAATCGGAAATATATATAATCTGCAGAATCTTGATCTGTCTTACAACAATTTCTCTGGAAACTTTCCAACGAGTTTGAATGACTTGAATGAGATGAGTAAGTTCAACATCTCGTATAACCCTTTCATACATGGTGTGATACCATCTAGGGGACAGCTTGCAACCTTTGGAAAAGACTCCTTTCTAGGAAATCCTCTGCTGCAGCTTCCTAGTTTCTTTAACCAACCAGGGAACAACAATTCGAGTTCAGGAGAACGAGATAATGGAAGAGAAGAGGAAGAAGACGATGAATCTGCTATCGACATGTTGGCTTTCTGTTGGAGTACTGTTTCATTTTATGTGGTTGCGCTGATAGGCACTCTAGTACTGATATACTTTGATTGTCCTTGGTGTCGATGCTTTCACAGTATCTTTGAAAAGCAAGTTGTCTTAAAATCGTTTCTGATCAGTTGTTGGATATTCCTTATCAAGGAAAAAGCTTGAACCCTCTCTGGTCTTTCCGTAAGTATATGTGTTGTATATTTAACTTGTTTATTTGAGTATTATAAAAAAAAAAAAAGTGGTCTCCAAAGACAAAGACGTGTATAATAACTTTACTCTGAACTCTTTGGTGTTCTTGGGCCAGTACTTGATATGGGTGATGATACTGACAGATACATGGACACTAAAACTGTGTTGAAGAAGAAAATAAATATATATCTTGGCGATCAAGAAGTACATAATCTCTCCGAGTATCCTCCCTACTTGATCTAATAACACAAATAGTGATTACTGGGAGTGGACTGGCGTAGAGTGAAATCTTACAGGCAGACCGGTGACCAAGCTTTCAGGTAATGGGGGTGTCCATTCTTGATAGTTATGGAGGCTACCAGTGAAATTGGTGAAGAGTCCATCAACTCCAATAATCTCAAGTACTCTTGTATTCCTTATACAGTCTTGGCTGAAGTTAAAGGATCAGACAGTAACTTTTAGTAGAAAGATAACAACTTTGAGGAATACACAAACAAGAAGAGTATCATAGAATAAGCATTGGTATTTTCAACCACTTCTTGGACAATTATGTGCCTCCGTACCTATACTTGTTAAGTGTCTCCTCAAGTTATGCTGAGAAGAACCCATTGGTATGCATCAACTCAAGTATAAGAAACAAAAAAGAACGTTACAAGTGAAAAAGCCAGTGTGTTGTTTTACGATCTCATGTGATGTTTTAAACTCCTTGTGAGTCGCAACATTGGTTGTTAGGTCAAGGATAACATCATGGAAACATATAAGCACCACCGTCTTTGGATGATAAGATATTTGTTTCTATGAAGTCTGTACCTTCCTCAATTGCTCTCTGTCAAATAGTTTGATTAAACAAAATGTTCCAAGGAAGAAGGAAGATCCACTTCCACAAACATGAAAAGTACAAAAAGGAAACAGAAGGATATTATTGTTGCTCTCAAGGAAAGATTAATGGTAATACCAAGTATGCAGCTGCAGTTTCTTCAGGGATGTCTGCATTGGATACCTCGGTGTGTAATGTTATAAGGACGGACGTGAAGTCTGATTGGGAAACTTACTGGCTTTGGCTCCTTTAGCAGGGGTACAAGCAGAGATAACCAGATCAATGGTAAGCATTGTGTAAGATGAACAACAACCACGACATTTGTTAGCAGAAACAAAAGACAAACTGATTCAAAGACCCAAACTTTTCTTTTTAAATTGCAGTGAAAATGGAAATGTATCATATTCAATAGAATGAAATGTAAGAAGCCCGAAATTCTCATATAAAAACATGTTTGGATCAAAATTGAACTAATTAGTCAATTCGTTGTGTTCGGTAAATAATATACGGAGTATTTAGTATTTACCAAGCTGCGAGAAAAAAAGTTGCAAACAAAATCCTCTGGTCATCATCCCCTTAAATGCCCATGATGTCCCGTCTCTTGCGTATCGCTATCACTGTCATCGCCGTACTCCTCCATATTCTCTCTTTCATCCTCAATAGTCTTAGGAGTCTCGCCGGAGCTCTACGAAAGATACTTTCGACGCCCAATCGATGCTTTCATCTCCGACTGTAAGGTCTAAAACGACCTAAATCGACTGTTCCCAACTCAGATAAATCCACATCAGCATTACCGTTGAGTGAGTGTGATTGGTCATTTGTCTGGCAGCATTCGTTTAAAAGGTCAGCATCTCTCGTCGTTACCACATAACTTTTCTTGTCTGCAAGATTTACTCTTTTCGTTGTGTGGTGATGGTAAAGGTTAGATCTTTTGTTACTTGTTAGGTTTTCTAGTAACCCTTTTCCTATAATATAATAAATGGCTTTGATCAAAATTCAAATATGCTGACAACGCCCTACATATCAAAGGATTATGAGCAATTTTCTACATAAACCTAAACAAGTCTTCTCAAACGACTATATGTGCTTTCATCAAATGAGACTTGGACTTTGTAAAATATTACATAATTGTTTGAGTTCTTGTTGATTGTGGTTGTTCATACGGAAAAACCTGAATACCAACTTAAACTAGAAGAAGATGGTATCGCCTGGGATTATGGCACATGGTGATTCTAACTCACTACTTAGCTTGGTCTCTTTCTTACTCTTTCTTTTTATCACCGGTAATAATACTTCCCTTCTGTTTTTTTCTCTCTATTAATTTTCGTTGGAATCAATACTATGTGTTCTTTGACGCTTACTTCAATGGATTGAAATCTATAAGCCAAGCTCGTCATGTTTTCTTTTGGATTAGTCTTGTTTAGTTGAAGTCATAAAGGTCACAGTTCTGGCTTTTACATTTTGATGAATAACAGTTTCTGTTTCTCCTCTGTGTGATGAACATGATAACATTCTTGCACTGATTATATATATAATACAAGTAGAACAACGTGGTTGATGGTTTTTGTTGTTTTCTTAAAGCTACCTTAAGATTTTGCTTTCTCTGTGTTTGTGATGACAGCCACAGCAGTGACCGGAGATTCTATGGACAGTGATAGGGAGGTCTTATTGAGTTTTAAATCTTACCTTGAATCTTGGAACCCAACCGAACGAGGAAAGTACAATGAATGGGAAACAGAGAAGCAAGATGTGTGTCAATGGCCTGGGATCACATGTACCCCTGAGAGAAGTAGAATCACAGGGATCAATCTAAGAGATTCCACCATCTCAGGTCCTTTATTCGGCAACTTTTCAGCCTTAACGCAGCTCGCATTTCTTGATTTATCAAACAACACAATCGGAGGGTCGATTCCAGATGACCTGAACCGTTGCCACAACTTAAAGCATCTGAATCTTTCTCTTAACATCATTGAAGGGGAGCTTAGCTTTTCCGGGCTATCCAATCTTGAGGTTCTTGATCTATCGGTGAATCAAATTGCAGGCGACATTCACTCCACCTTCCCAACGCTCTGCAATCGCCTGGTTGTTGCAAATCTATCGACCAATAACTTTAGTGGCAGAATAGATGACATCTTCATTGAGTGTAGGTATCTGAAGCATGTCGACTTGAGATACAATAGATTCAGTGGAGAGATATGGTCTGGTTTTAGGAGGCTGGTCAAGTTTTCAGTTTCTGGGAATCGTCTCTCCGGGAACATCTCAGCTTCCATGTTCAGGGGGAACTGCACTTTGCAAGTGTTGGATTTGTCTGGGAACGGTTTTGTCGGGGAGTTTCCGGGACAAGTTTCGAATTGTCAGAACCTGAATGTATTGGATCTGTGGGGAAACAACTTCACAGGAAACATTCCAGCTGAGATAGGATCCATATCATCTCTTAGAGGTTTGTACTTTGGGAAGAATGAGTTTTCTCGAGACATACCGGAAACTCTCCTAAACTTGAGCAACTTGGTGTTTCTGGACTTGAGCAGAAACAACTTTGGAGGAGAGCTACAGGAATATTCGGGAGGTTCACTCAAGTAGAGTATCTAGTTCTGTATGGGAACTCATACGTTGGAGGTCTCTATTCTTCTAACATCCTCACGTTACCTAATCTTTCAAGGCTAGATCTTAGCTACAACAACTTTTCAGGCCGGTTGCCTGCTGAAATCTCCCAGTTTGATGTTCTTGGTTCTTGCTTATAATAACTTCAGCGGCGATATACCACGCAAATATGGGAACATGCCACGGCTTCAAGCACTTGATCTCTCTTTTAACAGGCTGACCGGTTCAATACCAGCTTCTTTTGGAAAGTTGACATCTCTTTTGTGGCTTATGCTTGCAAATAACTCTCTGTCAGGAGAAATACCTCGCGAGATTGGAAACTGCTCGAGTCTATTGTGGTTAAACGTGGCAAACAACCAGCTCTCTGGTGGATTCCATCCTGAATTGACTAAAATGGGTAGCAATCCTTTTCCAACGTTTGAAGTGAATAGGCGAACCATGGACAACACAATCTCTGGTTCCGGTGAATGCTTGGTGATGAGGAGATGGATTCCTGCAGAGTTCCCTCCTTTCATATTTGGATTGGAAAGTCTTACAAAACGGAGTTGCAGAACCCTGTGGAACCATGTTCTTAAAGGGAAATGTATATTTCCTGTATGCCCTACTGGTTCTATAGTGGGCCCCCTTGATGTTTCAGGCTATCTTCAGCTCAGTGGAAACAAGCTATCCGGTGAGGTTAAGGCAAATATATCTCAGATGAAGAAGCTGAGTATGCTTCATTTGGGGTTCAATGAGTTTGAAGGGAAACTGCCTATAGAGATTGGACTATTGCCTTTGGCGTTTCTTAACCTGACCAGAAACAAGTTCTCAGGCCAGATTCCTAAAGAAATTGGAAATATATATAATCTGCAGAATCTTGATCTGTCTTCCAACAATTTCTCAGGAAACTTTCCAACGAGTTTGAATGACTTGAGTGCGATGAGTAAGTTCAACATCTCATATAACCCTCTCATTACCGGTGTGATACCATCGACGGGAGAACTTACAACCTTTGAAAAAGACTCATTCCTTGGGAATCCTCTACTGCAGTTTCCTAGTTTCGTCATCCAATCAGGGAACAACAATACAAGCTCAGGAGAACGAGATAATGGAAGAGATGAAGATGATGAAGCTGCTATTGACATGTTGGCATTCTATTGGAGTACGTTTTCATTTTATGTGGTTGCGCTGGTAGGCATTCTTGTACTGGTATACTTCGATTGTCCTTGGTGTCGAGCGTGGCTCCGCCTTGTCGATGCTTTCACGGTATCTTTGAAAAGTATGTTGTCTTAAAATCGTTTCAGCTCAGTTCTTGGATATTCCTTATCAAGGAAAAAGCTTGAGTCCTCTCTGTCTTTCTGTAAGTATATGTGTTGTGGATTTGACCTAGAACTTGAACATCTTTTTGTTTAGCTAAGGTATAAAAAGCTACCCTTTTGCCAACAGAAGGTTGAGAATCCTCTGTGTTTCATTTAACCTAATGGACTGAATCTTAGTTCACAATTTCAAATTCTGCATTAACTTGCTGTTATATGTGTGCCCTGCTGCAATCACATATGATGGCCACTACACTCCTGTCAAACGTGAAGGGCCTTCATCTGTAAACACAAGAACTTATCATAAGTGATTAGATATGATATCATGTTATATGCTTTGCAGGTTATCATAGCCTACGAGATTAAAAAACCTAGGGACTCTAAATCTCACTTCAAATGAATTCAACCACAGCATCTTTCCTTTCCATAATGCCGCAAAATCGCTCACAACTCTGTTTCTTGTTTCTTCAGATTAACAACATTAAACATGTGATTTCCCTTTTGTAACTAGCATAAGTGCATAAACCTATTCATTGGTGATCCATCTTTTTTAAAATTTATTCAGTTTTTGTCTTACAGTCAATTTGTATCATTCTTATACTTGTTGGACTCAGATTTTATGAATTAAGATTTGATCAACTTGAAGCTTATACGCCTTACAGTCAGTCTATATCTATGCGGTTCTAGTAGAGCTAAGGTCTTCTAGAACCTTATGTTCTCAATCTTTCTCACAACTGTTTATCAGGTGTGATACCAAAATGTCTTAATGTGTTTGGTTCTCACTCATGTGCTGTTTGTCTTGTCTTTGATTTTTTTTTTCCTGTTAACTGCTCTATCTTTGAATAGACGTAATGCTTTCAACATTTCTTGGAACTGGTTTGTGGTTAGTTTGTGAAAGGAAAACATTTTTTTTCTCAAATTAATATTCTTCTATTTGGTGACCAGTCACTGTCCTGAGCTTGGTCCAAGTAAAAGGATGCTGACCACTTCTCCGAAGACAAAACTAATGCCATTGGAACGACAGCGTTTAGTTCTGGTTGTGGCAATTGTCAACTCCTATAAGCACCTAATCCAATAGAGCCACATCAGCAGTTTCGTGACCGTTACTCCGTTAGGCTTAGCGGTTGTTCAGCAGAATTCAAAAGTACCCATCATATATTTAAGAAATCATCTTATTTCTCTTAAAATAATAATAGAAAAAAGAGAGAAACTGAAAATTGTGAGAAATGTTTTTCATAATGTATTTTGATTGTTGATTTTTAGAATAAAATGATGTGGATTGACTTATTCCATTAATTTTCATAGTTTTTCACCAATTGATAATTCTACAAACATTCCCCCAAAAATACAAAGAAAAACATTTATAATTATTTTTCTACAATTTTGATTATGAATGAATAAATGAACGTTTTAAACTAATTTTATTCATCTTATTCCATCTATTTTGATTCCGTTAATTCCATTTCATGGTTACCATTAAGAAACTCATTAGATTACTCTAGTAACAGTAACACTTGGCATCCCCTGTTATTGATCTAATATTTTAAACATTAAATTTAGTTACATAATTTAGTTATATCAAAAAATTAATATATTTCTAAGAAATTTTTGTGAAATATTTAATTGTATTTTCAAAGGTTAGAAGTCGCAGGCAAAACGAGTCTTATACAAGTCAAACTAACCAATGTTGATCATACGACTTTAAGTGTTTTCCTTCGTCGCGACGGCTAAAGGACACACTGTTTTCGTCGTTGAACTTTGTGAATCAATGATGACTTTTAAATTCTTATAAGTGTGGAGGTAATTTATATTCTTATAAAATTCACATTCCCACAGTGGTTGAGTTTCCTACTGTTGCTTCTTTTATTTTACTTTACAATATTTTTGCTGTCGAAGTGAAAATGTGTTTGAGCCAAAACCTGAAATGGGTGATACTGATGCTTCTTATGGGACAGCTACATGGATACAAAAGCTGTACCGAGAAAGAAAGGAACGCTTTGTTGGAGCTCAAGAAGTACCTGATCTCAGTGAGTATAGAAGAGGAATCAAACTCTGTTCGTCCAACTTGGAGTATTGACACAAAGAGCGATTGCTGCCTTTGGGAGGGCCTTAAGTGCAGTGGTACAAGTAGACGGGTTACCGAGATTGCCTTTGGTGGATTGAAGCTCAAAGAGAACTCTCTACTAAATCTCTCTTTGCTGCATCCCTTTGAAGATGTTCGAAGTCTCAACTTATCCGGGGAAGCATTGAACAAATTCAATGGCTTGTTTGATGATGTTGAAGGTACACTGCGCTTTCCCTTGTGGCTAAGTTTTAACAATTTGTGTTTTATTGGAGCTTTGATGTTTGCCTTACGTAAGAGGTCATCTATCGTTGCACCAAACGTTGCTCGTTTGACTAGTTTGATATTTTGCGTTTAGATGCAAAACCCACTGTACTAAAAGAAATCTATATATTTTGGACAACAAAATATTGAGTTTGCATGCAAAATTCACTTTTATATGTTGTGTCAATTTATTAGTTATTATTGTTTTAATTCTTAAAACTTGGAAGTGTTTATACCATCTGATAGTATGGTTCTTAGATTTTTTTCTCGTTTTATGAATTTACTTTGATGTTTGTGTACCCATGCTGCATGTTCCAGTCACATCATAACGCACTTTCATTCCCTTCACGTTAAAATTTATGAAAAGTGATTGCAGACGTTTTGGAAAGTGAAACAGCCTCAGTTAATACCTAGCATGACTTATTAAGCTTCTCGTTTGCAGGTTATAACAGCTTGAGAAAATTAAGAAACCTGAAGATTTTGGATTTATCCTCAAATAAATTCAATAACAGCATATTTCCTTTTCTTAATGCGGCTACAACACTCACAAATCTGTTTCTAAGGTCCAACAACATGGGTGGCTCTTTGCCAGTTAAAGGTATACTTCTCCATTCTTAAATAAGCTCATATTTTGAATCTTGAATTACTTATTCACTGATGATGCCTCTTCTGTTGGCTTGATTCAGTTTATAATCATTGTATGTCATAATTTCATCTTTGTATAAATTATATACTCGTTGGAATCCCTTTCAGAATTTAGAGATTTGACAAACTTGGAACTGCTCGACCTGAGTAGAAACAGATTCAATGGCTCCATACCACTTCAAGGTAGTTGTCCATGCATGGTTGTCTTTCTTTTCATGTCTGGAAATTTTAATTATTGGATTGGTTCATATCATACCTTTTTGTGGCTTTGTCTTTTGGCAGAGTTATCTGACATGAGAAAGTTGAAAGCTCTGGATTTAAGTGACAATGAATTTTCTGGCTCAACAGAATTGAAAGGCAAGTTTCCTTTATAATTGTCATTGAATTCACGTTAAGTGACCAAACCTTCTGCGTTTGATTACCATAGGGATTTGCGAGCTGAGGAATATGCAAGAGTTAGATCTCAGTCACAACAAACTTGTAGGTCAGTTTCCCTTATGCTTAACTCACTTGAGTGCCCTAAGAGTTCTTGATCTCTCATCTAACCAATTGACTGGGAAGTTACCACCTTCTCTTGGTAGCCTTAAGTCCCTCGAGTATTTGTCATTGTTTGATAACGACTTCGAAGGCTTCTTCTCACTTGGTTCTCTAACCAATATTTCAAACCTTAGAGTGTTGAAACTCTGCTCAAAACCCAACTCACTTCAAGTAGTGTCGGATAGTTCTTGGAAGCCAAAGTTTCAGTTGGATGTTATCGCACTACGATCTTGCAACTTGGACAAGGTTCCTCAGTTTCTCCTACGCCAGAAGGAGCTGCGTCATGTTGATCTCTCCGACAATAACATTTCTGGAAAGTTTCCTTCCTGGCTGCTGGAGAACAACACTAAACTAAAAGTGTTGCTTCTACAGAACAACTCCTTCACAAGCCTTCAGCTACCAAAATCTCCTCATCATCTTCTTTTCATGGATGTTTCTGTTAATAAATTCAATCATCTTCTTCCTGAGAACATCGGGTGGATACTTCCTCATCTACGGTACATGAATATCTCCAACAACGGCTTTCAAGGAACTCTACCATCTTCTCTAGGTAACATGAAGAATACTGAATATATGGATCTGTCTCGCAACAGCTTCCGTGGAGAGCTACCAAGAAGTTTTCTAAACGGCTGTGATTCCATGGCAATCTTGAAGCTATCACACAACAAACTAAGTGGAGAGATTTTTCATGAACCACCCATATTTACTAATATATTGGGGCTGTTCATGGATAACAATCTTTTCACAGGAAAGATTGGACAAGGTTTGCAAAGCTTGAGAAACTTGTCACTTCTTGACATTTCAAACAACAACCTCTCAGGTGTTGTTCCAAGCTGGATCGGCGAGCTTCCATCCTTAACTGCACTGCTGATAGCAAACAACTTGCTGGATGGTAACATACCTACATCTTTGTTTAATAACTCCAATCTTCAGCTACTTGATCTCTCCACAAACAGTTTATCTGGAAACATACCTCCACAACACAACTCCAAGAATGGGGTAGTCTTGCTCCTTCAAGACAATCATTTATCAGGAGAAATGTCAGACACACAGCTAGCAAATGTGGAGATACTTGACCTGAGGAACAACAGGTTGTCTGGGAGTATTCCTGAGTTCATCAAAACACAGAACATCAGTGTTCTTCTTCTTCGAGGGAACAACTTAACCGGTCGTATTCCTCACCAGTTGTGTGGTCTAATAAACATCCAACTTCTTGATCTTTCAAAAAACAGATTGAATGGTTCCATACCTTCATGCCTCAGCAATACATCATTTGTCACAGGGAAGAAATGTACATCATATGATTATGATTTTGGCATTTCTTTCCCTTCTGATGTCTTTGATGGTTTCTATCTGCAACAAGACATCTCTTCCACAAACGATTCCAGTAGATACTTCAAGTCTCTGCTCATGCTTGATCCGTTTAGTGTGGATTACAAGGCAAGCACTCAGACAAAGATTGAGTTTGCAACAAAGTACCGATACGATTCCTACATGGGTAAAAATCTCAAGTTATTGTATGGATTGGATCTCTCGGAAAATGAGCTGACTGGTGAGATACCAGCTGAGTTTGGAGAGCTTATGGAACTAAGAGCTTTTAACCTTTCTCACAACAATTTGTCTGGTGCTATACCAGAAAGCTTTTCAGGTATGAAGAATGTGGAGAGTCTTGATATTTCCTTCAACAGATTACAAGGCCGGATCCCACCAAAGCTGACACAGCTGAGCACCCTCTCGGTCTTCAAGGTCTCTTACAACAACTTATCAGGAGCTATTCCACAAGGGAGGCAGTTTAACACTTTTGATACGCAAAGCTTTGTGGGTAATAATCTTCTTTGTGGACAACCAACAAGCAGAAGCTGCAACAGTGGTACGTTTCAAGAACCAGATAGTAGAGTGGAAGAAGATGATGAATCTGCAATCGACATGGAGTCTTTCTACTTGAGTTTTGCTGCAGCTTATGTGACCATACTTGTTGGAATATTCGCGTCTCTCTCTTTTGATTCTTTTTGGAGTAGATTTTGGTTCGATATGGTTGATGCTTTTATCAACAAGGTGAAAAAATTGCTGTTATAGATCACTGGTGTCTGGTATTCTTCTCAAACCCTCTCTGCCTTTTTTTTCGACCTCTCTGTCTTTTGTTTTAAAATAAATGAAATGCTTCTACATCATTTATGCTTAAAACGAACTTTGAACAGTCTACAAGGAAGAATCCGGTAATTAGCACCTTCGATGAGAGAAACCACATATAAACTCCTATACTCTGTGGAAAACCTATCAATAGTAGTTGTACTAACAATCTTTCAGAAGGACTAGATGATGGAGTAGAAGATGATGATGCTGTAGTCTTCATAAATCATTCCGTACGAATTTTATTGTAGGCTATGTGATCATATTGCTGCGAATAATTGCGTCAGACTCTTTTGGTTCTCCTTGGAACAGAGTTTGGTCTAGTGCTATGAAAAAATTGTTATCCGAAATGCTTCTGTAAACTAATACCTTGCTGTAAATTCTGATACTTGTACTTATATTATTCAGGTACACTGACTTGAAATTTAAATGATTAATGGGTAATCTCTTTTGTTTCAAATTCTTAGTTGTCCCCATCTGTTTCTGTTTCTTCACAATGCTGGTTAATAATTCAAACGAGCTGACGTTACTAAGAGATTAACATACAAGTGAACGTGGAATATTTGAATAACTAAGGATATGTAAAAGATTCTAGGCTAAATGTAACGACCCTGGTTTTTTATGAGGCCTTCTTGGCTATTATTAAAAAAATTAAAGCCCAATATTTCTAGTTATAAGAATCTATTTTAGAAAAGTTGTTATTTTAGAAAAGTTTCTATTTTAGGAGAGGTTTCATTTTAGGAAAGTTTCCATTTTAGGAAACTTATTTCCGGAGAAGCTGAGCTCAAGTCGTTGATTCTCGGGTTGCAGTTGACCTCGGTTGACCGCATCTTCCGTTGTTCATTTCAGCCTGTGGCTAAGGTGAGGGCTACTCCGTTAAATCCCGAGCTAGTTTAGTAATACTATTATAGAAAGTCTAGTTTCGAAACATAATCTCTCTCTGTGAATCGAGTCTGTTTGAGAGTCTTGCTTGTTTGTTTATTATTATTTGCTTGTTAAATTAGAAATAGGATAATAGAGGATTCAACGGTTGACTGAATTGAATGAATTTAGAACTGTTATATATATACATAAGTCTGTTATGAGATTGCGGGGCACAAAGATGTTGTGCTAACGATGCATTGTATGGAGATTGCGGGACACAAAGACGTTTCTGTTAACGGCGCATTGTATGGAGATTGCAGAGCATATGAACGTCTATGCTAGCGGCGCATTGTATGATGATTGCGGGGTACAAAGACGTTTGTACTAGCGCCGCATAGGTGATTGCGGGGTACAAGGATGGACTCTTGTACTAGTGGCGCATAGAGTTGTATATTTATATCCGTATGAGGAGAATGCGGGATGTGTGATCTAGTTATGCACTATCAGCGCATTTGATGTTTTATGTGGTGTATTAGACACCGTGTTTGTTTCATGCTAGAGCTATGCCTACATAGTCGTAGTGCTATGTACTGAGTCAGTGGTTTGCGGTTTAGCATCCCATACCTCACTGGGTGACTCCCCTGGTGTCCATCCCTCTTTCTTCCCATTGCAGGTGAGCTTGCCGAGTAGTTGGATATCTGGAAGGTTTGGTGTCTTGAGATCATTGTTTTTATTTCGGTTTTAATTAACTTTTCAATTTAATGTATTTGGTTTTAAATTATAAACTCTTTTTATTTGGAAATTATTTGATAAAAGGTTTGATATTTTATTTGGTTTTATAAATCAGTTTAATTTGGTATTTTCGTTTAGTAGCACGCCGTTCTCGAGAGAGGAGGACACGGGTGTTACAATTTGGTATCAGAGCGGGGTTCCTTCCTGGCTATGACCCGGGACGGGGATTTATGGGACTCGGATTTCAGCGGTTTTCAATGTTTGTTGGGGATTGGGAATTTCAAAATAAAAGTGACACCCTTCTGTCAAGAATCATTTGTTTAGTCGTTTGTATTTTTGACTTTATCTTATGGTGTAGATGAAGATCAAGTTTCTGTTTGTTTCTTTTGCTTCCATCTCGCGTTCTTCTCTCTTTCGTATTCATTGAAGTTTTTCTCGGTTCCGTTATGGAATTCGGGACGAATTCCGATTAAGTGGGGGACAATTGTAACGACCCTGATTTTTGGTGAGGCCTTTTTGGCTATTATTAAAAAATTAAAGCCCAATACTCTTTTCTTATTTTGTCTCACATTGAAAGTTTAGAAAACCTTCCTCTCTTTCCTTCCTCTATATAAGAAACTCCACCCTCTTCTCTTTATTCATCAAGTCAAAATATGGCGCGTGACGAGTTGTTGAATTATCCAACGACCAGTCACTAGTGAATTTTTCCGGTGGGCTTTCCGTGTGCGCTTCCGGCGGGATTTCTTAGCGAGTTTCCAGTGGGATTTCTGGACGAACTTCCAGCGGGGTTTTCTAGTAAGTTTTCCGCCTCCATATTTCTAGTTATAGGAATCTATTTTAGGAAAGTTGCTATTTTAGGAAAGTTTCTATTTTAAGAGAGGTTTCATTTTAGGAAAGTTTCCATTTTAGGAAACTTATTTCCGGAGAATCTGAGCTCAAGTCGCTGATTCTCGTGTTGCAGTTGACCTCAGTTGATCGCATCTTCCGTTGTTCATTTCAGCATGTAGCTAAGGTGAGGGCTACTCCGTTAAATCCCGAGCTAGTTTAGTACTACTATTATCGAAAGTCTAGTTTCGAAACATGATCCCTCTCTGTGAACCGAGTCTGTTTGAGAGTCTTGCTTGTTTGTTTATTATTATTTGCTTGTTAAATTGGAAATAGGATAATAGAGGATTCAACGGTTGACTGAATTGAATGAATTAAGAACTGTTTACATAAGCCTGTTATGAGATTGCGGGGCACAAAGATGTTGTGTTAACGGTGCATTATGTGGAGATTGCGGGACACAGAGACGTTTGTGTTAGCGGCGCATTGTATGGAGATTACGGGGCATATGGACGTCTATTCTAGCGGTGCATTGTATGAGGATCGCGGGGTACAAAGACGTTTGTACTAACGACGCATAGGTGATTGCGGGGTACAAGGATGGACTCTTGTACTAGCGGCGCATAGAGTTGTATATTTATATCCGTATAAGGAGAATGCGGGGTGTGTGATCTAGTTATGCACTATCAGCGCATTTGATGTTTTATGTGGTTTATTAGACACGGTGTTTGTTTCCTACTAGAGCTATGCCTATAAAGTTGTAGTGCTATGTACTGAGTCAGTGGTTTGCGGTTTAGCATCCCATACCTTACTGGGTGACTCCCCTGTTGCTCGTCCCTATTTTTTCCCATTGCAGGTGAGCTTGCCGAGTAGTTGGATATCTGGACGGTTTGGTGTCTTGGGATCATTGTATTTTTTTCGGTTTTAATTAACTTTTCGATTTAATGTATTTGGTTTTAAATTATAAACTCTTTTTATTTGGAAATTATTTGATAAAAAGGTTTGATATTTTATTTGGTTTTATTAATCGGTTTAATTTGGTATTTTCGGTTAGTAGCACGCCGTTCTCGAGAGAGGAGGAGACGGGTGTTACAATTTGGTATCAGAGCGGGGTTCCGTCCCGGCTCTGACCCGGGACGGGGATTTATGGGACTCGGATTTCAGTGGTTTTCAATGTTTGTTGGGGATTGGGAATTTCAAAATAAAAGTGACACCCGTCTGTCCAGAATCATTTGTTTAGTCGTTTGTATTTTTGACTTTATCTTTTGGGGTAGATGAAGATCAAGTTTCTGTTTGTTTCCTTTGCTTCCATCTCGCGTTCTTTTCTCTTTCGTATTCGTTGAAGTTTTCCTCGGTTCCGTTATGGAAATCCTGACGAATTCCGATTAAGTGGGGGACAGTTGTAACGACCCTGATTTTTGGTGAGGCCTTTTTGGCTATTATTGAAAAATTAAAGCCCAATACTCTTTTCTTTTTTTGTCCCACCTTGAAAGTTTAGAAAACCTTCCCCTCTTTCCTTCTTCTATATAAGAAACTCCACCCTCTTCTTTTTATTCATCAAGTCAAAATATGGCGCGTGACGAGTTGTTGAATTATCCAACGACCAGTCACTAGTGAATTTTTCCGGTGGGCTTTCCGTGTGCGCTTCCGGCGGGATTTCTTGGCGAGTTTCCAGTGGGATTTCTGGACGAACTTCCAGCGGGGTTTTCTAGTAAGTTTGCCGCCTCCATATTTCTAGTTATAGGAATCTATTTTAGGAAAGTTGCTATTTTAGGAAAGTTTCTATTTTAGGAGAGGTTTCATTTTAGGAAAGTTTCCATTTTAGGAAAGTTTCATTTTCGGAAAGTTTCTTTTGGTGTAGATGAAGATCAAGTTTCTGTTTGTTTCTTTTGCTTGAGGGGCTTTCCGTGTGCGCTTCCGGCGGGATTTCTTGGCGAGTTTCCAGTGGGATTTCTGGACGAACTTCCAGCGGGGTTTTCTAGTAAGTTTGCCGCCTCCATATTTCTAGTTATAGGAATCTATTTTAGGAAAGTTGCTATTTTAGGAAAGTTTCTATTTTAGGAGAGGTTTCATTTTAGGAAAGTTTCCATTTTAGGAAAGTTTCATTTTCGGAAAGTTTCTTTTGGTGTAGATGAAGATCAAGTTTCTGTTTGTTTCTTTTGCTTCCATCTCGCGTTCTTCTCTCTTTCGTATTCGTTGAAGTTTTTCTCGGGTTCCGTTATGGAATTCGGGACGAATTCCGATTAAGTGGGGAAGTATTGTAACGACCCTGATTTTTGGTGAGGTCTTTTTTGCTATTATTAAAAAAATTAAAGCCCAATACTCTTTTCTTATTTTGTCCCACATTGGAAGTTTAGAAAACCTTCCTCTCGGTGTCTCCGAGCTGCCCAAGCGGCCTAAATTACCAAAGTCTAGATGCGTTCCGACTCTCAATCGCTCATCAGAGCTATCAACTCGAAAAAAATATCTAATGGAGCTCTTTGGGGGTTCTAATGGATGTCGAGCTTCTATCATCTACTTTCGAATTTATCTTGTTTACTTTCATCCCGAGTGCTCAAAACTCTAGAGCTGATTCCCTAGCGAAATCAGCTCTCTGTAACAGCTCTTCTCCTATATTGTACTGAACTCCTCCGTATTAATGAAGTTTGTGTGTTGTTCACAAAAAAAAAGAAAAAAAGAAAACCTTCCTCTCTTTCCTTCCTCTATATAAGAAACTCCACACTCTTCTCTTTATTCATCAAGTCAAAATATGGCGCGTGACGAGTTGTTGAATTATCCAATGACCAGTCACTAGTGAATTTTTCCGAGGGGCTTTCCGTGTGCGCTTCCGGCGAGATTTCTTGGTGAGTTTCCAGTGGGATTTCTGGACGAACTTCCAGCGGGGTTTTCTAGTAAGTTTTCCGCCTCCATATTTCTAGTTATAGGAATCTATTTTAGGAAAGTTGCTATTTTAGAAAAGTTTCTATTTTAGGAGAAGTTTCATTTTAGGAAAGTTTCCATTTTAGGAAACTAATTTCCGGAGAAGCTGAGCTCAAGTCGTTGATTCTCGTGTTGCAGTTGACCTTAGTTGACCGCATCTTCCATTGTTCATTTCAGCCTGTGGTTAAGTGGAGGGCAACTCCATTAAATCCCGAGCTAGTGTAGTACTACTATTATGGAAAGTCTAGTTTCGAAACATGATCCCTCTCTGTGAATCGAGTCTGTTTGAGAGTCTTGCTTGTTTGTTTATTAATATTTGTTTGTTAAATTGGAAATGGGATAATATAGGATTCAACGGTTGACTGAATTGAATGAACTAAGAACTGTTATATATATATATATATGTATACATAAGTCTGTTATGAGATTGTGGGGCACAAAGATGTTGTGCTAACGGTGCATTGTGTGGATATTACGGGACACAGAGACGTTTGTGTTAGCAGCGCATTGTATGGAGATTGTGGGGCATATGGACGTCTATGCTAGCGGCGCATTGTATGAGGATTACGGGGTACAGAGACGTTTGTACTTGCGGCACGTAGGTGATTGCGGGGTACAAGGATGGACTCTTGTACTAGCGGCGCATAGAGTTGTATATTTACATCCGTATGAGGAGAATGCGGGGTGTGTGATTTAGTTATGCACTATCAGCTCATTTCATGTTTTATGTGGTGTATTAGACACCGTGTTTGTTTCATGCTAGTGCTATGCCTACATAGTCGTAGTGTTATGTACTAAGTCAGTGGTTTGCGGTTTAGCATCCCATATCTCACTGGGTGACTCCCCTGTTGCTCATCCCTCCTTCCCATTGCAGGTGAGCTTGCCGAGTAGTTGGATATCTGGACGGTTTGGTGTCTTGGGATCATTGTATTTTATTTCAGTTTTAATTAACTTTTCGATTTAATGTATTTGGTTTTAAATTATAAACTCTTTTTATTTGGAAATTATTAGATAAAAAGGTTTGATATTTTATTTGGTTTTATAAATCGGTTTAATTTGGTATTTTCGGTTAGTGGCACGCCGTTCTCGAGAGAGGAGGAGACGGGAGTTACAATTTGGTATCAGAGCGAGGTTCCGTCCCGGATCTGACTCGGGACGGGGATTTATGGGACTCTGATTTCAGTGGTTTTCAATGTTTGTTGGGGATTGGGAATTTCAAAATAAAAGTGAAACCCTTCTATCCAGAATCATTTGTTTAGTCGTTTGTATTTTTGACTTTATCTTTTGGTGTAGATGAAGATCAAGTTTCTGTTTGTTTCTTTTGCTTCCATCTCGCGTTCTTCTCTCTTTCGTATTCATTGAAGTTTTTCTCGGGTTCCGTTATGGAATTCAGTACGAATTCCGATTAAGTGGGGGACAATTGTAACGACCCTGATTTTTGGTGAGGCCTTTTTGGCTATTATTAAAAAAATTAAAGCTCAATACTCTTTTCTTATTTTGTCCCACATTGAAAGTTTAGAAAACATTCCTCTCTTTCCTTCCTATATATAAGAAACTCCACCCTCTTCTCTTTATTCATCAAGTCAAAATATGACTCGTGACGAGTTGTTGAATTATCCAACGACCAGTCACTTGTGAATTTTTCCGGTGGGCTTTCCGTGTGCACTTCCGGCGGGATTTCTTGGCATGCTTCCAGTGGAATTTCTGGACGAACATCCAGCGGGTTTTTCTAGTAAGTTTGCAGCCTCCATATTTCTAGTTATAGGAATATATTTTAGGAAAGTTGCTATTTTAGGAAAGTTTCTATTTTAGGAGAGGTTTCATTTTAGGAAAGTTTCCATTTTAGGACACTTATTTCTGGAGAAGCTGAGCTCAAGTCTTTAATTCTCGTGTTGCAGTTGACCTCAGTTGACCGCATCTTCCGTTGTTCATTTCAGCCTGTGGCTAAGGTGAGGGCTACTGTGGCTAAGGTGAGGGCTACTCCGTTAAATCCCCGAGCTAGTTTAGTACTACTGTTATGGAAAGTCTAGTTTCGAAACATGATCCCTCTCTGTGAATCGAGTCTGTTTGAGAGTCTTGCTTGTTTGTTTATTATTATTTGCTTGTTAAATTGGAAATAAGATAATAGAGGATTCAACGGTTGACTGAATTGAATGAATTAAGAACTGTTATATATATATATATGTATACATAAGTCTGTTATGAGATTGCCGGACACAAAGATGTTGTGCTAACGGCACATTGTGTGGAGATTGCGGGACACAGAGACATTTGTGTTAGCGGCGCATTGTATGGAGATTGCGGGGCATATGGACGTCTATGCTAGCGGCGCATTATATGAGGAGTGCGGGGTACAAAGACGTCTGTACTAGCGCCACATAGGTGATTGCGGGGTACAAGGATGGACTCTTGTACTAGCGGCGCATAGAGTTGTATATTTATATCCGTATGAGGAGAATGTGGTGTGTGTGATCTAGTTATGCACTATCAGCGCATTTGATGTTTTATGTGGTGTATTAGACACCGTGTTTGTTTCATGTTAGAGCTATGCTTACATACCTCACTGGGTGACTCCCTTGTTGCTCATCCCTCTTTCTTCCCATTGCAGGTGAGCTTGCCGAGTAGTTGGATATCTGGACGGTTTGGTGTCTTGGAATCATTGTATTTTATTTCGGTTTTAATTAATTTTTCGATTTAATGTATTTGATTTTAAATTATAAACTCTTTTTATTTGGAAATTATTTGATTAAAAGGTTTAATATTTTATTTGGTTTTATAAATCGGTTTAATTTGGTATTTTTCGGTTAGTAGCACGCCGTTCTCTAGAGAGGAGGAGACGGGTGTTACACTAAAGCTGAAAGTCGTCTTGAGGGCTAACACGAGAAATATTTTTATGTATATTTCTTTCTTTAGTTTAATTCTTTTCAATATAGTTTTTGATTTTTACAGGATCCTCCCTACATAATGTTCATCTATCTATTGAAACGTTTCAAATATATGAAATCATCTTTATCTTTATGAACTCTTGCTCCCCTTCACTTTGTACTTGAATCACTGAAATTAGTTATTTCAGTAGTTGTACTCTTGAGGATGAAGAAATTGTTGAGGTTAATGCATACATACAAATTTTCTTTGTTACTTGGGGTATAAAGATTCGTATGAGTCGGTAGTGCTAATCACGCCACACGTATGTCATATGATATGAGTATTTTTCTACAAAGATATTGACTTGGTAAAAATAATTTTCTTATGCAACTTGGTTTTCCCGATTCTTCAATGTCAAACGGCAGTTGTCATTCTCTGGTTGTTATTATTTCTCTCAATGGAAGGGAAGGTCTTCTTGGGTCAAAACTTGATATGGGTGATGTTACTAATGTTGGCGCAGCTACATGGATACTAAAGCTGTATTGAGAAAGAAAGGAGCGCTTTGCTGGAGCTCAAGGAATACCTGATCTCGACTTCTCAAGATGGCAATTCCGGCGATCTTCTCGCTACTTGGAGTAATGACACAAGGAGCCATTGCTGCCTGTGGGAGGGGATTAAGTGCAATCGTACAAGCAGACGGGTGACGGAGATTGCCTTTGGTGATTTGTACCTCAAAGAGCATTCTCTCCTTAATCTTTCTTTGTTTCATCCCTTCGAAGAAGTTCGAAGTCTGGACTTATCCCAGTGCACTTTTAGTGCCTTGTTTGATGATATGGAAGGTATACCTGTAAATATTTTTATTTGGAAACATTTTTTCCTGTAAAACTATTTTATTTTTAGATGGGCTATATCTAATCTCTTTGTTCTAATTCATGAAAGTTACATCTAACCCTGCATAAAAAACGTCTTGGCAACTTTTTCGGCATTAAATTGCTGATGGCTATGACGTGTATATCACGTTGCCTAACGACTGCATACAGTTCAACTCTTTTTTATCCACTTGCATACATACTAGATTGAAATTGTCATTGAACGTGTTGAAGTGATTAGGGTGAGCTATCTTATCGTTGTATAATTTTTAACAATATTCTCCCCTGTAGGTTATAAAAGCTTAAGTAGATTAAGAAACCTGGAGATCTTGGATCTCTCTTCAAATGAGTTTAACAACAGCATCTTTCCCTTTCTTAATGCTGCTACATCACTTACAACTCTGTTTCTTCGGTACAACTACATGAATGGCGGCCCCTTTCCTGTTAAAGGTGTGTTTCTCCATTTCTGACAAGGTCTAGTTAGCAAAAAAAAAAAAAAAACAAGGTCTAGTTATTGCTGATGTATCTTTGGTTAGATTGATTTTTGTATTGCAGTTTCTGTAACTTATGTTCTGATTGCATTTCTGATCATTCCTATATTCTCCTAGACTCCCTTTCAGAGCTGAAAAACTTGGCAAACTTGGAATTGCTGGATCTGAGTGGAAACGAATACAACGGTTCCATGCCAGGTACCAATTACGTCACTTGCCACTACTGTCTTGTTCTTTATCCTTATTAATTAGACATCTTTCTCTGTATCTCTTTGTCTTGTGACAGAGTTTACTCACCTGAAAAAGCTGAAAGCTCTGGATCTAAGTGGCAATGGTTTTTCTAGCTCAATGGAATTGCAAGGCAAGCTTGTTTCTTTTAATCTTTTGTGTGTGTTGTAGTGTATAAAGATGAATAGAGCTCGAGAATGATTATTTTCCTATAATTTTCCGTCACTTTATTTCAGAACTAAAGAATATGACTACTTTGGAAGTCCTGGGTCTCGCTGGGAATTACTTCAGCGGACCAAAGCCAATAGAAGGTGATCTACTTTTGCTTCACCTCCAATACTATCCATCTTAACTATTAATACAATGTCTGTTGAATCTGAGTTTGGTCGGATTTGCTAAAGAAAGAAATAAACTCCATTGTGGGTTATTCTGAAGGTGTTTTATTGATTAGAAGAAAGTGAGGTTACCTAGTGTGTGAACAAGAGGAAAAACTAGACGACATTCGTCAGAGTTGGCATGAAAAGTACTAGTGGGGCGAGAAACAACAAAGAATAAAAACCCTTCTACTGTGGGACTTTGTGTGTTCAAATATGGATCCCTTCTTTGGTCGCTCTTATCCTCTTTTATACTTAAATCTCCTTTTCCGCTCTTCATAAGTCAGTTTGACCTAATGAGCCGGGCTATCTTAAAGGGCCGAGAAATTTAGCCAAACATTCGGGCTATTGAGCCGAGCTCGTGCGCCAGGATTGTGGGCTAGTAAAGTCAAAAATTTTAGCCGAGTACGAGTGTCAAGCTGATAGCGCCGAGTAGTACTGAGTTCAGCCGATTTAGCGGCAGAGTTCCTTGTTTGATGGCCTTGTTGAGGAATGTAATATTTCTCCAACAATGTCTCACATAAAAAATTGGAGAGGATCTTAAGTAATATATAAGAGAGATGAGACGATCACTTATCATTGATTGGTTTTAAGTTAGGAGCTCATATAATTAATATGAGATTAAAGTCCGATCCATACAGTCAACCCAATTCATTATCGATCCAACTCAACGTTGGTCCATCAATCCTTACATGAACATTACGAGATTAATGTTCAAATAGCCATCATCTCGAATGGAGTATTAGGGCAATGTCATACATCAAAAGCTGGAAATTCTCTATATATTAATCCTGGAGCATTACAACATGTTTTCGTATCCAAGTGTCATCACTATGATGATTCTTAGAATCCTTAGAAAAATAAGTTGGTAGTGTACAAAAAATATTCTTTTTTTTCTTAACTAAAAGCTACGGAATTACCTAATATGATTAACATATATATGACAATTAATGATTATGAATAATACATATTTGTGATAACAATTTTTGTATCATCTTTTTCTAGTTTTATATTATTAAAAGAAATTAAAAATCACATTAAGAATATAATAAAAATTTTAGATTTTTTTTATATAATATATTTTGAATTTTTTAAAACGACTATAAATTACTAAAAATGGTAAAATTCTCACATTGAAAATTTTGTGAACAATGGTTTAACTATTTTCTTGTTCGAGCAAGATACAAATGATCATAAATCATATATATGAATATGAAGTCTCATTAATAGATATTCATATATATATATATATATATATACATATCATATCATTTAAATTAAATTATATACTATATAAAAATATGAAAATATGTTAATTCAAAATTTGCAGTGAAAAATTATTGAGATCTTAATATTTTAATTTTGAATTTGTATTAAAAAATGTCACATTAAAAAAAATTGTGGTTAACGGTTTAAATTTTTGTTACAACAAATATACAAATGTTAATAAAATGATATGAGTAGAAAGTGTCAATAATAAATATTTATATTAAAATATACTATATATATATATATATGCCAATAGCTCTAAAATTTAATTATATACTATATAAAGTAAATAAAATGATTGTTTGGATTTATTTACCAAAAACATGATTAGAAATTAAAAAAAAGTATTGGTTTTGATTTACATGCTTACGCTAATGTATATACCTTTATGTATACAAATTATTTTTTTTATTAGGTGTTTTCTAATATGTTATTTGATCCTGACAATCCCAGAAATACACTTCTTCAAATCGAAGTGATTTTTAGTATTGGAAGCACTATATATATTATTTCATTCAAATTAAATAATTTAGTCTTGATTTTTATTCATAAAAAGCTTTTAATGAAATATCATGACAAGATTCCAGTCACCTCCATTTGCTTTGTTCGAAGAATGAGAGATTTGATAATTCGTCTAATATTTGGTTCTCCCTAATACCCTATCTAGCTATTATAATTGTAAAAATGAGAGATTTGAACTATTTGTTATAAGTTTTCTGGTTTATCATTTCATAAATCAAGCAGTTCTTACTTTATACATAGTTTACATATAATAGAATGGTAAAGTATTATATATATTTTTTATTGGTATAGTCTTAAGTAACTAAACCTCAAAGCGTAGGTTAACAAAATAAGTAATTTGTTTTGTTGTTCTAGAAATAGATGATATTTAGACCGAACTGGGAAATATACACTAGACAGACATTTATATTTCGAGTCTGCACTTATATTCTATAATAGATTGATATATTACATTTGAACAATATAACATGTGAATAGAGTTTTCCGGTGATCTTCTTCAAAAATTTGATTCTTAGATATGTATCTGGAGTGAAACTCATTTTCACAGATGTCCATTTTTTTAAATTGACACTTATGTAATTCACCAAATTCATAGAAAAAGTTAAAAACAGAAACAAAACTCATATCAGTGAAACATAAACGAGAACGAAAGCACAATTTTATAGAAGCAGAAAATGAAATCACTTATGGAGAGTAAATAGTAAACAAATTGAGAGCAGAAAAACTAATCTCCTTTCGTCATTTTACAATCGATGTTACCTATCTGGTTTTGGTGATTTGTGTCAGTCGCAAAATTTAATTTTCTTTTGTTCATATGAAGTTGTAAACATAATTAAAATGAGTTGTAATATGTTAACTCTTCAACAATGATGATACATTTAGGAGACATACATTTGTATTCGTCATTTTATAATCGATAAAAATTGTAGTGTTGCAAAATATTAAAACCATTTAATGAACAAACATTAGTATAAAAAATTAAAAACTCACCCTGCGCATGCGCGCGAGTTATCATCTAATGATTTAATAATATGTAAGATACAAGAATCAAACCATTCATCTTCAATTGGTTTTAGTTGAGAGTTCATGCACACAAAAAAAGGTTTGAGAGCTCATCTAACTTAATAATATCTTACGTGTGAGAAGTGTCTCCTGAGTCCTGGAGAAGATAACAACTGCTATTATTATTCTCATCATCTTCTCGGTTTGTGGCCTATCTTATTGCAGTTTTATGTGAAATGAAGAATCTGCAGGAGCTATATCTCAGTGCAAATGAATTTGTTGGTCAGCTTCCTCTGTGTTTGGGTAGCTTGAACAAACTACGTATTCTTGACCTCTCATACAACTATTTAAGTGGCAACCTATCATCTAGTTTCAGTACCCTCGAGTCTCTTGAATATCTATCGTTGTCAGATAATAACTTCGAAGGCTTGTTCTCACTGGATGTAATAGCCAACCTCACAAATCTCAAGGTGTTCAAACTATCATCACCAGCTGATATAATACAAGTAGATACAGAAAGTACATGGATTCCTAAATTTCAACTAACTATAGCTGCACTACCGTTTTGCGGCTTGGAGAAGATGCCAAACTTTCTAATGTACCAGAAGAAGTTGCGTGTACTTGATCTATCCAGCAACAGAATATCCGGAAACATTCCTATATGGCTGCTGGCTAATAATCCAGAACTTGAAGTCCTACAGCTGCAGAATAACTCATTCACTCTCTTTCAGATTCCTGCAATAGTGCGTAAGTTGCAGTTCTTGGATTTTTCAGCAAATGATATTGGTGGAGTGCTCCCTGATTATTTTGGCCATGTGCTTCCCAGTCTGCTACATGTGAATGGCACTCATAATGAGCTTCAGGGGAACTTGCCATCATCTATGGGTGAGATGAAAAACATTTCATTCATGGACCTGTCTCACAATAACTTCTCTGGGGAACTACCTAGAAGCTTATTCACAGGTTGTGTTTCATTACAAATCCTGCAACTCTCTCACAACCAACTTGGTGGACATATTTTTCCAGGACAGACTAACCTAACATCACTCATTGTGTTGCGGATGGATAACAACTTATTTACAGGGGAGATTGGAACAGGTTTGCTTACCTTTATTAATTTGTCAGTACTTGACGCGTCCAACAATCGCCTTACAGGTGCTATTCCGAGTTGGATACCCGAAGAATCGCATATGATTATGTTACTGCTATCAAATAATCAGTTAGAAGGTACGTTGCCACCTTCCCTGCTTGCCGTTTATCATCTTGAATTTTTGGACCTCTCTGGAAACCTATTATCTGGTGAACTACCATCATCACATGTGAATTCTATGTATGGGATAAGTATGTTCCTACACAACAACAGCTTAACGGGGTCAATCCCGGTCAAGCTGTTGGAAAATGCTAAGATACTTGATCTGCGGAACAATAAACTCTCTGGAAGTATCCCACAGTTTGCCAATACCGGGGAAATGAGAATTTTTCTGTTGAAGGGGAACAATTTAACAGGATCCATACCATGGAAGCTATGTGATATGAGAAATATCACTCTCCTTGATCTTTCAGACAACAAGCTCAATGGAACCATACCTTCATGCCTTTATAATTTATCATTTGGATCAAGGGAAGAAGAGGAGATGACAAGTAGCTCCTTTGGGGCATTTGACTTTGGCTTTGGTGAAAGGCTTGAGTTCGAATTTTACAAATCTACATTCTTGGTAGAAGATTTCATGACATACTATGAGACATATATGATTGTCGAAATTCAGTTTGCAGCAAAGCGAAGGTATGACTCTTACACCGGAGGAACACTTAATTATATGTATGGCTTAGATTTGTCTAGCAACGAATTAAGTGGTGTTATCCCAGCTGAGCTTGGAGAACTCTCGAAACTACGAGCAATGAATCTGTCTCGCAATTTCTTGTCGAGTTCTATACCAGATAGCTTCTCCAAACTGAAGGACATTGAGAGCCTTGATCTTTCTTTTAACATGTTACATGGCAACATTCCTGGACAACTAACCAACCTCAGTTCTCTTGCTGTCTTCAATGTCTCCTACAACAATTTATCAGGCATCATTCCCCAAGGCAGGCAGTTTAGCACCTTTAACGAGAACAGCTACTTAGGCAATCCTCTTCTATGTGGACCACCGACCTATAAAAGTTGTGACGCTAAGAAGAGCACAAAGGAAGCAGGTAATGGAGGAGAAGAAGATGACGATGAAGATGAAGCCTTTGTTGACAAGATGGTCTTCTATTGGAGTACTGCTTCAACATATGTTGTAGCATTGATTGGTATACTTTTACTTAGGTGCTTCGATTGTTCTTGGAGTCGAGCATGGATCCACCTTGTTGATGCTTTCATTGCCTCAACAAAAAGTCTTTGTTCTTAAATCACCTCAGCTCAGTTCTTGTATATTCCTTCAAGGTTTTTGCTTGAGTACATCGTGTTCTTCTCAGTATACATGCTTTGGATTTTACTTGCGGTATTGAAATCTCTACAATGTGGACTGAATCTCTCCTGTCATTTTGGAGATCTTCTTTCTTGTATTGTAACGAAATAAATCAATTTTTTTTTCAATAAGAAACAACCAAAATTTATATTTGCTTTCTATTTGCGTCAGTTATCCAGTTAGGACTTTTCTCTCACCTCATGTACAAAATCGTATTGCTTTCTTTTTTTTTTTGCTATTCCGGCGATCGTAGTATATGTACAAAATGACGCCATTGCGTTTTGGTTTTGAGCTTTACAACCTTTTCAACCGTAACCAATACGAGAGCGCCACATTATCAACTCCAACTATAATTTCACGGGTATTACGCGAAGCAAAGTCATAGAGAACATTATAACAAAGATCTTGTCTAGCAATCTGTTTATCTTTAACTTATTTCTTACTACAAAGACTTCACTTGATTTAACTTGGCTGAACTTATTTGACTTGATTTAACTTAAAACAAAAAAAGACTTGACTTGATTTAACTTGGCTTAACTTATTTAGTGGTAAAATAGGTCACATCACACACAAATTAACCAAGGTTTGCGTGAAGTTGATCTCTCCAACAATAAAATATCTGGAAACTTTCCCACTTGGCTAAAGGAGAACAATAACGAACTTCAAGTTTTGCGTCTACAGAATAATTATCTCACGAGTTTTCAGCTACCAAACTCTACTCATGGTCTTGGTTTCCTAGACGTGTCAGTGAATAAATTCAACCATCTGTTTCCTGAAAACATTGGATGGATACTTCCTCAGTTAAGTATTATGAATATATCAGGTAATGGTTTTCAAGGCAATCTGCCATTTTCTCTGAGTAACATGACAGAGATTTTATATCTGGATATATCTCACAACAATTTCCAGGGGAAGATACCACGAGGCTTTTTGAAGGAATGTTATTTCATAGGAAGTTTGAAGTTGTCACATAACAGATTCAGTGGAGAGGTTTTTCCAGAAGAAGTGCCAGCATTTTCTGGTATATCAGAGTTGTTTATGGATAACAATCAGTTTACAGGAAACATTGGGAAAGGTTTAGGGAACTTGCAATACTTGTTAGTGCTTGATATTTCAAACAGCAGTCTCTTAGGTGTTATTCCAAATTGTATTGGCCAACTTCCACAACTAACTGCGCTTTTGCTTTCAAACAACTCGCTGGAAGGTAATATACCTACGTCTTTGTTCAATATGTCTAATCTGTATCTACTGGACCTCTCAGCGAACCGTTTATCTGGGGACATTCCTCCACACATCATATCTGCAATGCCGTCAATTGTGTTCCTGCAAGATAATAATTTATCAGGGATTATTCCAGACACATTGCTAATGAATGTCACTGTACTTGATCTGAGAAATAACAGATTGTCTGGGAGTATCCCGGAGTTCACCAACATCCAAAGCATTGGTATTCTTCTTCTACGGGGTAATGATTTAACAGGTCGTATCCCTCGCCACCTGTGTGGCCTAAGAACCATCCACCTCCTGGATCTTGCCAACAACAGACTGAATGGACCCACACCTTCATGTCTTGGCAATGCATCATTTGGTTTGGGAAAAGAGGATTCATTATATTTATTTGAGTTGAGGTCAGGTGAAATGTCTACTAGTTTCGAGCTTGGCTATGCTCTGGAACAGGATTCCACTCCAAAAAAAGGTGTTGGTGGCTTTTTCAATTCTCTTCTTGTGCTAGATCCGTTCATTGGGGGCATCATGGAAAAATCCACCAGGACCAAGATTGAGTTTGCAACAAAACACCGATACGATTCCTACATGGGTGGAAATCTCGAACTATTGATTGGAATGGATCTCTCAGAAAATGAGCTGAGTGGTGAGATCCCTTTTGGGCTTGGAGATCTTCATAAACTACATGCTCTCAATCTATCTCACAACAAATTATCAGGAGTGGTACCAAAAAGCTTTTCAGGTCTCAAGAACATGGAAAGCCTTGATCTTTCCTTCAACAGGTTACAAGGCCGGATCCCATCACAACTAGCAGAGCTGAGCAGCCTAGCTGTCTTCAATGTCTCGTTCAATAACTTATCAGGAGTCATTCCACAAGGAAAACAGTTTAACACCTTTGATTCACAAAGCTTCTTAGGTAATCCTTTTCTATGTGGACTACCAACCAGCACAAGCTGCTACAACAGTGGTAACTTCTTTCAAGAACCAGATAATGAAGTGGAGGAAGATGAGGGCCATATCAACATGATATCTTTTTATTGGAGCTTTGCTGGAGCTTATGTCACCATACTTCTTGAAATAATCTCATCTCTTACTTTTGACTCTCCTTGGAGCAGATTCTGGTTCTATAAGGTTGATGTTTTCATCCACAAGGTGAGAAAATTGTTGTTTTGCAACTGAGGTTGGTGCCAGATCCATCTGTTACTCTTCTTCTCAAAAAACCTCCTGCTTTGTTTTGCAACTGAGGTTTTTGAGTACTGTCCCTGTATTTGAATATATGTAATGTCCAAACATGTAACGTAATGTCCTACACAGAGGGAAAAGTGACTATTTCAACCAGAACTTCACGCGTTCGTGCATATTTCTTCCCGAACTTTGCAGTAGTGCATATTGTATACTGAACTAAACAAGAAGTCAAAAATACTACATGAACTTTACGCATCATGCCTTTTCATTTCCGAACTTTATAATAGTGTGTATTTCATACTGAATTAAACAAAAATACTACATGAACTCTCAAAATCGTGTTCTTATATATATTGACCATCAAAGGTGTTAGTCATCTGTTAATTTATCAAAATGACGTCATTTGCATAAATTCTATAAACTAAAATTTTAAAAATACTATATGAACTCTCAATATCATACTTATATATATTGACTTTTAAAGGTGATAGTTTTCCGTTAATTTTATCAAAACATAAAACATGTTTGGATAAATTCTGTAAAATTAAAATTACTTTTTGGGAGATTCGAACTCTCACACTGGTGGACAAATATAAAATATTTGAATTAATAATAAATAATTTAAACTTATAAAATAATGATTTTAAAAGTTAAATTTTAAAACATAAATAATTATAGATTTGTTTGGTAAAAATAAAATAATAAAAATTTGGTAACATTTATTTGATTAAACTAAAACTTATATATAAGTTAATATTTACACAATTTATACAAGAAAGTTATTTTGGTTTAGTAGTTAATATGCTCTTACTTGTTCACAAGTTTGAGAGGTTGAACCTTCGAAAAAGTAATTTTTAATTTTACAGAATTTATCCAAAATGATGTTATTTGTAAAATTAACTATCATTTTTGACGGTCAATATATGTAAGCACGATTTTGAGAGTGTTCAGTATACACACTACTATAAAGTTCGGGAATGATCCGTAAAGTTCAGATTGTTTAGTTCAGTATGGGCAAAGTTTATAAATGAATAAACACGACACATATATTTCAGGTTGAAAACATTTTTCCCCCTAAACAGATGTGCTTTGTTCAATAGATACAGAGAACTTCCGTACGTGTTAATTATATTTCTGCTATCATGCATTCTCTTAACCTAAACTGATTTACAGGTTTTTTCCGAATAACAATCTCAAGAACTTCAGTTATTACATAACACACCATATAATAATTATCCTGCTGTATAATACTGAAGAACCAAAAACAAGCATGTTGAATCAGCAGGGCAAAAGAAAAGACCATAGAGTATATATATAATTAGTGTTTCTTCAACAGCCTTAGCTTACTGTTCCGCGAAAAGCGTTCTTCGTCTTCCCGACTTTGCTTGCAAACGGCTAGTTTCTGCATGCACGATCTCATTCACCAGATCCTTGAAAACAAGCCTCTCCACATCCAGCACCAACCCTGAGGTCTCTCCACTGAAGTCCACCCAGTTCCCAGACCGAATCATCACATCTTCCGCAAGTACACTCTTCAGGAAGTCGTCTTCTTCCTCCAACAGGAAGTTTTCAGATCTCTTTGTGGCTTGTCTTTGCAGTGTTTCTATATCTGAGCACAGCTCTTTCAGTAGCTGTTGCGCACTCATTGCTTTCTTAGCAGATGACTTCATCAACGGATTCGTTGTGGCTTCAACCGATGCTAGTTTCTCCACAAGAAGTTCATTAACCGTGTCAAACACAAGTTTGCGGTTGAGCTTCTCCTTGTTCAGAGCCTTGCTTTCTTCTTTGTGTAGCAGCAGATGCGTGTTGCTGCTTCCCTTTGTCTGCTCAAGAACATAGAACAGCTCTGGGTTGATCGGGTGTCCTGAAGGGTGTAGTTGAAACGTTGTTAACCCTGAGCCGAGATCTCGGAGCAGAAGACCTGAGGCTAATAGAATCTCGGAGATGTATCTGTGATCGGTGTTGGGATCTGGGGTCTTGCAGAGGGAAGCAATGTAGTCTTGGTTGGCTTCATCATGGGTAGAGTTCAGACGTCTTAGCTTTTGAACCAAGTGCTCAACGTTTTGAAGCTTCTTCCGGTTTATCTCTGGCGAAAAGGTTGATGTTGTCTCAGAGAAACTGTACGCTGGATTCCACTGATCCTCACAATGTTCATCATCACCAGAGTCATGAGCAACAACATAACCTAATGACAGGATCAGTTCTGAGTCAGTGACTTTGATGCTTTTCAGTGTTGATAGACAATAAGAACAGTGGAGATAGAATATGATTAGTACCTTGTGTCTTCACAGGAGATGGTTCCATCTCTCTGTAAATTGAGGTGTCAAGAACAGAAATAGGACTTGGATGCTCCAAAGCAACTAGTGAAAGGTTTGCTGACGATCCATCTTCACTAAACCTTGGACTGGATTTCTGAAAATACCAAAACAAACAAAAACTTGTGAGAACTAATAACTCAAAATCATTTCACACTTGAGAAATATTAAGGAGGGCACAGAACTCACATTCTGCATTAAGTTGGAGACCACAGCTTTGGCTGCCTCAATTACAGATGCTGCTTCTGCTTCAGAATGAGTACACATTTCATGACTCGACGTCCTCGACTCATTGCTCCCTTGACTAACTTGGTCATCATTTTGCTGCAAACTCTTCTGAGCCCTGGGTCTACGTCTGCCACCAGGAGAAGTAGACTCCGCCATTTGTCGGTTCAACGGTTTCCTTGATTTAGCAGAATCAGATGGAGGAGTCGGTGGCCGTGAGCGTTTGTCATGCTCAAGCTTCTTCTGCTGCAACCTTGGACTTACAGAACCTGAACTCTTTGAAGTACCACTCTCTTTGGAAACCTTATGAGGCTTCTTTGAAGAAGACGGCACGTTTCTGCTGTTAGGTTTCTTATCAACAGAGCTGGTTGATGATTCAGCTCTTCCCTTTCCAGTACTACTGTCTTTTGTCACCCGTTTACTACTTGTTGAAGCTCCTTTCTCATCAGGCTTCTCTCTACGGATCTTATTAAGCCCACCAGATAGACTGTGAATTGGAATAAGAGATGACGCAGGGATACCAGCCTTTTCAACAAGTTTGGCAGGTTTCATAATCACAATCGGAGATTGATACACCTGGTTAGATGAAGATGAGGGAACTCTAGTTCTTGATGTCATCTCTTGGTTAGAAGTTGCATAATCTCTTTGAGCTGCCATGTTTGAGGGTTCTGGTTGTTTCTCAGTGTCCAGCAAAACCTTTGACTGCATAGCCTCTAATATTTGTTTAAGAGCTCGCAGATCTTTTCCTGAATCTTTGAACTCAAGATCGTTCAATCTCCTCTCCATTTCACTGTACACAGTAGGAGGAAACTTAGGCACTTCAGGCGGTGCTGCTGCTTTCACAGGCTGCTTCTGCAGAACTCTGTTTCTATCAGCTTGCTTCCACGGAGCTGGCTCAATGGGAAACCTAGAACTTGAGAGAGGCTTCATAACAAAATCAGAGTTTCTCCATCTTGGAGAAGAAGGGTCCTTCCCCAAGCTTCTTGGTGAGCTAGGAGAAAACCTTATTGTACGGTTCAGGTTTTTCTCCCTCAATGATCTTGAGAATGGATCGTTGTTATCGTCAAAAGTGTTCAAACCAAGCTTATGGATGTCTCTACCCACTGGAGAACCTGGCAATGTCTCCAACCCCATGAGCTTTGCAACAACACTTGGAGGCCGTTTCTTGTTGCTGCTTGAACAACTTTCAGGAAGCTTAACTGGTTTAAGATCAACAACAGAGTTTTGCACCACTCTTTCTCTGCTATCCAGCGAAAGCCTAGGCAGCTCTTTCAACTTCTGTCTTGATTTCAGCGTATCATGAGAATCAACAGAGTAACGTGCTGGTGCACCCTTTGCTCCAACCTCATTATAATGATGTGGTGATTCTCTAAGCTTGGAAAGAAACCTGAAGGACTCACTGAGATCAGCAGGTGTGGATTGCTTCAAACCATAAGGCCTTGGAGAATCCTCTCTTCTGCTGCGTCTAACTGCTTCCTCTCTTGTCATAGGAGTCTTGAGCGAAAGCCCTCTTGCGTCTCTGTACATAGAGTCTCTCACAACATCTCTGAGGTCAAATCCTAGCTGTGAAAACCCATTCCCTTCGGCCATCTCAGAGTCACTTGTAGGAGATTCAGGAAAATGGGCTTGGTCATAGGCAGAAGCTTCAGGTAGAACTCTATTCAAATCAGGAGATGATGGGGAAGACGAACAGGAAGATGAGAAAGAAACCCTGGATGATTCTGTTGAAACCCTTTGCTTCTCTTTCACATTCCCACCAATGTTTGTGTCCTGAAACTGAAATGCAAAAAGCCTTAGGATTGATCTTACAGACAACATTAGATCAGTGACCCTTAAGAATAAACTTACAGTGTCTTTTGCTTGATAAAATGTATCAACGGAGTCTCTCTCAATGTTGATGCTATTTGCATTTCCACTACCTGCAATAAACAAGCTTGAGGATCATATCACAAGTCTTAAACAAGGATGAGGCATTGCAAGTCAAACTTTTATTTATCACATTTGGTTGGAAACTTCATGAGACTAATGTTAATAGAAGTCAAAATCTACCAAGAAAAATAAATCTAACCAAAAGATTTGGCAGATCAACACCATTGAGAAAGAAAACAAAAACCAGAAAATTAGATCTCTGACAATGTAACAAGACCTGGTTTAACTAAAGAAAATAGAGAAGAAAGGAAAGCAAAAGATATGATTTAACAATTACACAAGTGACCATCTATCTCTACACCAAGTCAACGACAACAATACACAAACCATAGAGACCAAAACAAATGTGTTAAAAAAAATATCAAATATATTTACCTAAAGTAAGACTCTTTCGCCGGCCGGTGAGAACATGGTGACGGTCAAAGATCTGAAAAATACCATTCATACAACCAATTTGCTTCTGCAGATCTGCACTATCATCTGCCAACGAATGCAGAAGCTTTGCAGCCATTTCAAAAAAGTTCTCTTCTTTTTTTGGCTTGGAAACTTTCTTCTGTGTGTGTTGTTGTGGTGCTCTTCCCTTTATTGATTTCCAAAGACCCTAACTTTTAGCCTCACTGATGACTTTTAAAGCTTTCTTTTTCTTTCTCCATCATTCAGCAGTGACCACCATTAAAGCCATGACGAGAATGATGCAACCTTCCATTTAAAACTCCAAATTTTTAGCCTTTTCTCTTTGTAGAAAACTTGAAAGCCGTTCAAGATCTCAAAAAAAAAAATTAAAAATTAAAAAGAAAAAACTAATCTTTTTAAACAGAGTTTTGAGTCCCACACCTACAGATCTAAAAGGAAAGCAAAAGTTTCCACCTTTTTTACAGAGCTAGATTCTCAAATTCCACTCAAGACAAAAGGAAAAGGAAGAGAGATGAGAAACCCTTTTGGTAATTAGATCTAATCTTACAAGAATCTAACTTAGAAGATGAACAGACACATTAGAGAACATGTGTGACCCTTTGTCTGAAGAAAAAAACAGTGTTAAACAGAGAATGTACCTTACAAATTACAGAACCAATGAAGAGAGGAAGAGTTGCAGATGAAGAGAAACAGCCAAAGGAAGGAGGAAGAAGAGGAGATTAAAGAAAGGAACAAAGGAATCTCACTACAGATCCAAGAAGAGACTAAATGTTCCTCTCTGTTTGTACTTACTGGTAACTGCTCAGAGAACAAACCGGAAATACAGCCACATGATGCTTATTGGAAAATGGGAGTATTCTTCTCTTTTTCTTTTCTTTTTCTTTTTCTAAATAAAATGTAGAGAAAAATGTAAGTAAAACAAAACCTACCTCTCTGCTCTTTAGTTTTCCCAAAGCCCAAGAGATTTTAGATTATTTCTGGTAGATTATTTATTAGATTATTAAAAAAATAAAAGAAAAACATTGGAAGAGAGGTGTGTGGAGATACAGAGGCTCTCCATCTAGCAGAAGCATGTGAGTGTGTTGATCTGGTTTGACTTCCCTATCTATACATGTGACCTTTGTGTCAGGTCATCAAGATATCCACATAATGGATTCAGTTCTTTCATTTTTTTTTTTACTTTTAACCTTAATTTCTTGTCACCAGCTGATGTATAAAACATACATAAAACTATCATCGATGAGTTTTTACCACAGTTTCTCACTAATTATATTAGTATTTAACTAATAAATTTTTCAAAAAGGTTGAGAATTTATGTAACTGAATTTTTTTTTTTTTAAATGTCCATAACTGACACCATTTTCTTTAAAATTTATGAATAAATCATATTTGTGAGGTTGTTTTCCACTGAGCAAATGAGATTTTTGTTATGAACCATATATCCAAATCCACACTTATATTTCATCTTAACACTGATTTTGGTCACTGATTAAATGCAAGCAAAGGTGTTTCATCTTTCAATCTACAAGTCAGAGGTGCGGTACATGAATCTAGTTAGAAAAATATCGCAATATTTGTCATCAATTTTTGCCGGTAAGGTCACGGAATTGCATTAAATACCTATCCGCAAAGGTAAGTAAAACAAAACAATGTGTAACCAAGTAAACACATTAACATCTTCAGCAGTTTTTCTTGTAAGAAGACGTCCTTTTCTTCTTTCTTTCATTGAAATGAAAACTTGTCATTTTCTATGTTCCCTTTTGCTGTATATATGCAGAGTAGTTTTTTCATCTCACCACCTTATTCATGTTGTTCCTTTTCCTTGTCATTATAAACTCACAATAATAAAAATTGGTAGCAGTATAAATTAAAAAGAAGATAATATAATATTCACTAAAACGCATTAGCTTAAAATGATTCAATACGAAAAATCTTTGTGTTATAAATTTAGTTTACAGCTCACTTTACAATAAAATACTAGTATCTTTTTTACCAAAAAGAAAAAATACTAGCATCTTTTAGATGTCTCGAGCGACAGCATGAAGATAAAGGATCTCAATTGTCGTGTAAACATAATAAAGTAATTATAACTGCTGTTCATTTTTTATAGTGGAACTAGGTTAATAGCCGCGCTACGCTGCAGAGATTTTTTTATGTTTATATTTTAGTAAAATGCGTTTATTTCAATAATTGTTTATTTTGTTAAAATTTAATGTTATTTGTATTTTAATGAAAATTTTGATTAGTAGATATCAGTAGACTTTGGTTTATATTTCAACTTATAGTAATGTTTTTATTTTTAATTTTTAGAATCTCTATATTTGTTAATTTGTTGTTTTGTAGGTGAAGGGTGTTTTTTCTTGTAATATATATGTTTGTTATATGCATGATACTACTTCTATTGTCGGATTATGTGTTTTATGTATTTTTATAAATTTTAAAGTAATTTTATAAATCTTAATAAATAAATTTATAAAATATCATAATTTTTTTTAAAATTGTAAATGATTATATAAAATTTATAAATCATGTATGAGTTTACAAAAGATTTACTTTCTATAGTTTATATAACTGCATAATTGTTAAAAAAAATGATTTAAAATATACATTTTCCGATAGTCTCTACAATTAATTTTTTTCTTGACCAATCTCTCTACAATTAATTACTATATATTATTTTGTGTTGGTTGTTTTGTTACTGATATTAGTTGGTTATATGTTATAATTTTTTGTCCTGACTAAAATAAGTCATTTAATCAAATTAAGATACTTTTTATAAAATTTTACACAATATGTAATTAAATACCACTTAAATTAACTTTTTAATGCGTAGCATGATTTCTTTAAAACTTGAACAAATTTAGGTGGTATACCTTGTTATTTTTATTCTTTTTTGGTTCTAGATTGTATCTTATTTTTTTGGGTCAAAGATTATATCATTGTCTATTCGCTGGTTAAGACAGGTTTAGTAACATTTTAATTTATACAAAGGCTCAGTACATTTTAATTTACTCTGGATTGTTTCTCAGTTAAAACTGGTTTTATTTCCACCTGTATTAACCAGCCAAGACAAAATGAAAAATTAGTTTCGGCTTCCAGATCTATTATTTTGGTTCGGTTTGATTTCGAAATTGGTTTTCTTGGATTAGACTTGATTAAACATTGGCTAAATAACTTTGGCATACCTGAAAGAGTTGTTGTACATAAGTTACATAACCATAATCTAAGGCTATCAATGAAAACACATACGCTAACTCTAACTGGTTGTGTCGTTATATGTTAAAACCTTAACTCAAAAAATTTGAACTAACACTCATAAAATACTTGTTTGAGCCTTTGACATGACCCATTTGCGTTCAATTTCAGCAAAGAACAGACAATTAAAATCAAGATCGTAAATTAAAACACACAGAGTGCCAAGATATATGTTTTATGTTGTTTATGTCTAAGACTAAGACTCACCAGAATCGTTCCATCAAGCAGCGGCAAGAGCAGCAGAGATTCGCACCTGGGCTTCTCATGGCCATGCAGCATCAGAGATCGCAGCAGTGGTCCATTGGTCTCCACCACCATATTTAGGAGCAGGTAATCCAAAGTCTGCCCAACTTCATCCTCATCCTCTGGTTTGGCTTCCTCGGGCTCCCTGTATAAGAGCAGGTCAACCTGTACAACACAACATAAAAAGAAGTCAAACACAAAACATGAACATAAGAATGAAATTGCAGTATTTCAAAAATGATATTACTCTCCTTACCACGACTTTCCACTTATGAACAAGGCGAATGGTTCCACACATCTGAAGGACCATGCGAGCAAGAAGCCAGAAAAGACAACCAATGATCTGCTTCCCCTTGTTGTTCGCATGAATACCAATGTCAACAAACCTCATGGGAGAGTCTGTGACACGGAAAGCAATGATTCGAATGTTTCCCAAAGCACCTTCCTTAATAGGCTGCAACATCAGCAACACACAGACACTCACAAGATCCAAGTTAAGACAAAACCATCAGTTGTATAAGAAAAAAGACTCATCAATTCAAAGACTTTACCTGGTGGCTGGTACGTGGATCAGTAAGAATCAGAAGCATGGGTTTACTGAATGATGTTTGCATCTGATTAGTGAATATACCAGGATTGTGCCTTCCAGCAATTGCATTAGCTCCAGTGTACCGAGCAAACTTTAAAATAGCTCTCTGACCATAGGGCTTAGCAGACTGCATAATGATTTCTAGTGGGTTCTCAATAGCAACGATAACTTGTGCAGCCATCTGCAGCTTCTCCCATGTATTGCCAAGGTTAAAGATGTAAGTACCTGACAAGTACAACAAAAAACAAACAAACAAAAACTTCAAAATCAAGAACACATATAGACTACAAACATCAGCCGACCAAAATATCTAAAACTGTTGTCGCATGTCGGAACAAAAAATAGATAAAACAAAACAACATAGAAAACCACCAATATCTATATAAAATCTCAATGATTTAAAACATAACTACATACATATACTAAAATAATGCATAAGTGGACATTTTCAAAACGGGAAGATTTACCATCGTTGCGTCGATGACCGGAGCCGTACTTGCATTCTCTGACTTGATACTCCTCATCCATCAAATCAGCACCATCCACAGCCACCCAAGATCATATCCTTCTGCTCAAACGCTTCAAGACTCGGCTTTGTCGCGGACCCGTTACGGAAACCTTCTGAAGAGACAATCGAAGAAGAATATGGGCTAGGGAAAATAGCTTTGAATAGGGGTGGGATCGATCATCGGTCTAGTCGACTCATCTAACCTGTGATGATCTCAGAATCCGCCGCCGACGCTATTACTTCCGATCTGATCTCGAGTTCTTCGTCAACAATGATATCTCTCTAACTTTGCGATAAACGAAGAAGGCCGACAAAAAACCTAAACGAAGAAGAAAAGGTTTGGCACAAGACAAATGACTTGTATAAACAAAATGAATCGATTGATTTTTTAACTTTTTCGGTTTATGACATGTCAACTCCTCAGGCATTTTAAAAGCTGAGGTGTCATGCTCTAGAAAGAACCTTGCTTCATTATTGTGTTGATTCTTTTAATTTTTGTATTGTTTTGTTGCAATGAACTTATTGAAAGAAAGGAAATATAACTGGAATTGGAAAATCCCAAGTATTAAGTATAAGAAAATGAAAAAAAAAGTACAAGAAAATGAGAAACTATGAATTTATAAATACACTTACTAAATAAAATTAATTAGTCGCAAAATTAGTTGGAGAGTGCATGCTTTAGTGGTTGGATTGCCAACAAGGACAATTGGATTTTTCATTAACATGATCTCCAAATGATACATATTTTAGAAATTTAGAATTCGTTTTGACTGCATTTTAATTTATTATCTTTGAAAAAATGCTTGTTGAAAATTGTAACATTTTGCCCACGAGAATGGTACAAGAAAAAATATTTTTTAAAAAAATACTCGTTAAAAACAAAAGTATCACACGTCAACGAGATGGTTATGAACAATTACCATATCATCAGAGAAATAATTACGGTTGGCAATATATGATTATTTCGTAATTAATATACTACTTTCTTTAGCATTTAGTCTTTGTAGTTGGATCCAAATGGGTATCTCTGTACTTGTATACGTGTATGCGTATACAGTATACAACAATATATTAATGCACGCATCATACAAGAATGATGGTATCACAAATTAACAATTTCCAAAGCTACAATGCAGTATATTATATGCAAAATTAATTGTAGCATAAGTAAAGTTAAAGGTGGTCTTGGTCAAAGACTAAGAATGATCAATTATCGAGGCACATGGTTTCACGGCGTTAATGATTTGTCAAGAACTTGTAATCATCGCATTTTTGTCTCTTTATCTGCATAAAACACACATACATACCATACATGCGCATATTATATGCATTGATCAATGCTTTACATTTACTGTCATTAGTCATTAGAGAGACCAATGTCAAACGTAATCTTTATAGTTGGTGAAACAATGAGAGAGAGACAATAAATAGACTAACTTTTTTTCTCTAATGCAAAACGTACTTGTGAAGAAACAGAGTCACGAGAAGAGTAAATGCCTTCACCTTCAAAAGAGTAACTACTCAAAGTTTATGATTTGTTAGAAGAAAACAAAAACTCCATAAGGCTTTGCAAATTGAAACCAAAAGGTAATTAACAACAGAGTTAAAGCTGTTTGTATTGAAGAGCTTCAAATATGCAAAACAAAAACAAAAGGCCCTAACACAAGAGTTAGTTTCTTCTACTCATCCTCAACTTTCTTCTTCTACACTAGCTATTAAAACCAAATCCTGCCTTCATCTACTTGCTACTGTACACCCCCAAAAAGATCCTTTATGTACTTTGAGGTTACTATTTTGGTTCTGCATCTTCTGCGGCAACTCTTTCCTCATCTGTTCAACAAAATAAGTTAAACTGATTATCCAATCGTTAGGGGGGGGTAATACTGAATCATGTCTGTTCATGAGTCACCTTGCTTTTGTGGCGATGAATCTCCTCCAGCACCAACGTCTGTTGACATCTCGTTTCTCAAAGGCTCTACATTCGCCTGATCAAGAGTAACCGGTAGTGATGGCTCTGCGTCCTGCAGATTATTCAGCACAAATTTTGGTGAAAAACAGCTCTGCCTCCTGTGCTCTCGCAATGTTTATATCATTTGAAGCTGCAACCTTCTTGTAAGCATCATCAGAAGGATCCACTGGACCAGCTTGTTGGCTACTACCTGATGTATCCTTACTCAAAGTTCTCTGCGTCTTGGCTCCATGATCACAATCAGCATCCAGCATAGCAGGCCGTTTCCTGCTGACAATCAAACATGCTTTAGAACAAATGCTCTTAAAGAGAAACTACAACCAACACACTTGCCTACTAGTAGAGCTTGGATCAGCCGTTTGAACAGAGCTGGGGTGTCTGCTTGAAAGCAAAACACCACGAAGCACCTTTCCATCAATTGTCGTTTCTATACTGTAGTAGCCTAAGGGGGAGTTTTCAGTAACCCTGGCTTGAAAAACCGTTTTCCCTTGCTCCACAGCTTCTTTCTGCTGCTCTTTGCATTTTAGTGCTTCTTTCTGAGCAGACCGTGCTTCGTATACACCATCTATTAGCCATAAGCAAAGAGGATAATTAGCGAAACCATGCACTATAAGTCTATAACCAACCGAGAGAGATCAAAACAAACCTGTGTGAAAGTAGTAAATGTCATCCAACGGCTCAAGATTCTTGTTGCAGCCACCAAAAAAGAAAAAGGAACCAGCCTTGTAAGGACCTAAACAAACTGCAGCAGCAGAGAATCTAGCTGGTGGCCTATCTTCCATGGCAACTATTTTGGACCATACACCCGTTTCTATAGAGACAAACCCAACAATTATACTTTTATTTTAGATATATCAGAAGACAGACAGGTAAAGCAATTGAGGTCTCCGTTACATACCAACATCAAGCACATAGAGATCATTGTAAAGATTCTGAGGATCCCTAAACCCTCCAAACACAAATAAGTTGCTCTCAATTGCAACAGTGATATGACCAGCTCGTGGTGTTAATGGCTGCCATGAAGTTTTCAGCTGCTTCCATGCAAACGTATCTGGAATTACAGAACCAGAAAAATATCAGTAACACATAAACACATTTAAAGAAGATGTGATTCAAGAATGCACCTGTATCAAGGATATGAACATCGGAGAGATAATCGCCCTCGAAATGTTCACCACCTACTACAATGATTTTGTTGTTCCAGGTTGAGCAAGTGTGGCCATCTCGTGCAAAGGGACGCGTCCCAGTTGTTACAGCTCGTTGCCACGTGATAGTCTCTAAACAAGATTCAAGTCAAGCCAGTTCAATTAACTAGAACCAGACCAGACCAGAAACTTAAAGCGCAGCCTGAAGCTAGCTGTACCTGTGTTAAGTATGTAAAGGTCATTAAAGAACACTTCATCATCCAAACCAGGAACTTTCCCACAGCCTCCAAATACAAAAATGTGTTTGCCAACAAGCGTTGCACTATGAGCCTCTCTTGCGTCAGGTTCTTCACCTCTAACTTCAAGGCATTTCCAAGTATGCGAAGCTAGCAACAACACACACACAAAGATCAAGATTAACACAAGCATTTTCTTGATTACAACACAAAAAGAGAAGCGATGATCGATGATCGAAAGGAGCTTACAAGTATCTAGAACATGCAGATCATTGAGATAATGTTTCCCATCAGTACCACCAAACACAAAAAGGTTATCCCCAACAGTTGTGCAGCTGTGACTGTCTCTCGGAGAGGGAGGTACCCCTCTGATCATCGGCTCACTCCATATCTGCCTCCCTGCAACAACCAAAGATTCTGAAAACAGGACTATAAAGCAAGCAAGTAACCACAAAACATCAACAGAATCATGAAGTCGCATTCATCCAAAGATCAAGATTGGGACTTTTGTGAATCCCACTCAAGGTTACACATTATCACTACAACATATCAAACAAAGATTGAGACTTTTGCAAAACCCATTAACGAGAATCATCCGAAGAACACTCACCAGCGTCAAAGACATGAACTTGATTTGTAAAGTAACCGTCTTTACCAAACCCACCGAATACGTAGACGAATCTGCCTCCTTTAACGGTGTTACAAGTGTGTCCCCATCTCTTTCCCGGCCCAGAAGAAGAATCAGAGAGACCCACTTGACGTTGGACCCTCTCCCATCTCATTTTTTTTTTCCTGGAAAAGAGTGAAAAGATGCTTCCTTTGAGTTGGGGAAAGTGCGGGAAAATTGAAGAGAGGATAAAGGTGTTTCTCTGTTTTAGTTTTTTTTCTTGTTAACGATGGTAACCGCCAACGTGGCAAACGGGGCTTTTACGCGTTTGGGGTTAAATCCAATGAGTAATCTTTTCTTATGGTTGGAGTGATTATGGATGAAACATACGTCGTCGATCCAAAAGAATCAGTCATCTTTCAAACAGAGATTACTATGACTGCAACGCTGGTCATGGTATGACTGCAATGATTGGAAAAGAGATAATGTTATGGAAGAATATAAATAGAGTAAATGGAAAAGAACATATTCTAAATGGTATAGTTCATAATCCTGAAATTTTAAAATGGTTTAATAATATTGGATGTAATGCTTATTTCAATGTGAACCCAAAAATCTATACTATTAAACTAGGATCTTATTGTCATAATTACCTTAGGGGCATGTTTCCTTCACTAACATTGCATGTTTCATTAAGGACAATTAAGTAATATTAATAACAAATCTATATTGGGTCATTATTTTTGGATCCAGCCCAAATCAAATCTCTCTTGGACCATTTGGGCCTATTTAAAAATCAGATTCAATTCTCACCTTTTTTTTTCCTTTGGACCATTGAGTCCAAGTTCAAATAATTTTCTTTCAACTATTTTTAATTATTATTTTTTTCTTCTCTTAATATAATTTAAGCATTCATAAAAATAATTGAATTTTTTTATTGAAAAGTATAAATCTTTATTAAAAGTATACAATTTTTTAATTAAAATATTAACCCCATAATAAAATTAATTTATCAGAGTTATACCAACTTAATTCATTAAAAAAATAAAGTTTAATTTTTTTAACATAAATCTATACTATTAAAGTAGGATCTTATTGTCATAATTACCTTAGGGGCATGTTTCCTTCACTAACATTGCATGTTTCATTAAGGACAATTAAGTAATATTAATAACAAATCTATATTGGGTCATTATTTTTGGATCCAGCCCAAATCAAATCTCTCTTGGACCATTTGGGCCTATTTAAAAATCAGATTCAATTCTCACCTTTTTTTTTCCTTTGGACCATTGAGTCCAAGTTCAAATAATTTTCTTTCAACTATTTTTAATTATTATTTTTTTCTTCTCTTAATATAATTTAAGCATTCATAAAAATAATTGAATTTTTTTATTGAAAAGTATAAATCTTTATTAAAAGTATATAATTTTTTAGTGAAGGTATTAATCCCATAATAAAATTAATTTATCAGAGTTATACCAACTTAATTCATTAAAAAATAAAGTTTAATTTTTTTAACATAAATAGTCATTTAAAATGAAATACGATAAATAAAGATAAAATTTTTAAGTCTTTTATAAAATAAAACACAAATATATGAAAATGTGACATTTACTAAATATTTGTCAATTGAAAAAAAAACAAAAATAAACCCGCGCTTTGAAAGCGCGGGTCAAAATCTAGTTTATAAATTAAACTCAAAACACTAATAACTAAATCCTAAAAAGAAATATAAACTCTAACTCAAGTATCAAAATAAATTCAAATAATAAAATATTTAAATAGAATAGTAACAAATAAATAGCATAGTACATATTGTTCAAATTTTGAAATGTTTGTAATTATACGGAATGAGGTAATGCTTACCCCAACATCAACCCAAACCTTCTATAAACTAAACCTAAAATACTATTCACTAAACTCTAAAAGAAAATATAAATCCTAAACCAAATATCAAATATGCACATAATACATAATATGAAGCATTATCAAAATAAAATAGTAACAAACAAAATAGCATAGTACATACTAATCTTCAAATTTTGAAATGTCTATGATTGCAGTGAAGGAGGTAATGCTTACCCCAAACTCAACTCAAACCTTCCATAAACTAAACCAAAAACACTAATCATTAAATCCTAAAGAGAAATGTAAACCCTAATCCAAATATCAAAATATGCACATAGTACATAATATGAAATATTATAAAGATAGAATAGTAACAAACGAAATAGCATAGTACATTATGTTCAAATAACATAGTAAAACCGGAAATTTACAAGACAAACAAGGACGTCTCGACCGTAACACCGCCATGGTATGTAGATTTCAGAAGTGGAGACGACTTTGTAGCAAAGATTATGGATTTGGAGGTGGTTGTGGTGGCCACGGTGATGATGGCTCTATGATGAATGTGATTATGAATGAGGAGAGAGGTGATTATGAAAAAAATGGATATTGATTATAGAAAAAAGGTGGTGATTAAGGAGACAGATAAATACAAAATACAATGTGAAGTTGGTGATGATCCGACGGAGAGTAAGGTGATGGGGATGGAAGAAAAATGGTGGTAGTTGATAATTGAAGAAGAAGAAAATATTTTTTACTTTCATTAACCGGGAGACTAGAGGCAATATATAGTATATCCCTTATATATTAATAGAGAAACATTTAAAAAGTTATAACCTGTTGTTTGTATTAATTAAAAAAATGCACTGCTGAGTTGTCAGGTAATTAAAACGCTAATTTTGTTTACGTGGCGGCTTGAGAATCAATTAAGAATTTTGTTAGTCCAAAATTAAAAATTAAATTGGTAGGAAATGTTATATTATATAGTATGTCCATTATGGACCATTCATTTATCAAATTGAATTCTTTCCTTAAATAAAACATACAGAATTACCTAATGTGATTAAGATATATATGTCAATTAATGATTTTAAATAATAAAAATTTGCTAACAATCTGTACATTTTCTATAATTTTTTTTTAATTATTTATTATATAAAATAAATTACATAATTACATTAATCATATAATAAAAATTTAGATTTTTTTGTATATGCTCTATTTTGAATTTTTCAAAACGAGTATAAATTACTAAAACTGTTAAAAGTTTCACATAAACTTTTGTGATCAAGGTTTAATTTTTTTCTATAATAAGATAAAATGATTATAAAATCATATGAATAAATAATTTTATTTTAATAGGTATTTATGTTAATATATATATATATATATATATATATATATATATATTTCATTTCTTTTAAATTAAACTATATACATCATATGAAGATACATACTTATATTTTGATATCTACGTTGAACATATATTGAAAAGTTAATATTTTAATTTTGAAATCTTCATTTTTTTGATGATTATAAATTATTGAAACCACTAAACATTCCACATTAAAAAAATTTGTTGGTGTAAAATTTTGTTACACAAATATGCAAATAATCATAAAATCATATGAGTAGAAACCTCATTTAATAAATATCCATATTAAAAGTATACTATATATCTATGTTAATATCATTTAAATTTAATTATATATCATATATGATAGATAAGATTGATTGTTTTGATTTATTTACCATAAAATGATTGCGAATAAACAACAGTGATTGTTTGATTTATATGCGCAGACCAATTTATTTACTATTTGTAACTGATTTCTTAATTATTTAATATATAATTATTATTTTATTATTTCATAATATGCAGAAAAACATAAAATAAGTAATAAATGTGCAATATTTACTCTGCTCAAGGCGCGAATCTTAACCTAAGTATGTATCTCTTTAATAATTTTAAATCTTAAACATTTTCTAAATCTCAGGCCAAAACAATATAACGAAACAAGAATAAACTCAAAAATCAATATTTATATCGAGCAATAACCAAAATGACAAAAAATGACAAAAAATAAGAAAATATTGAAGATATTTAGGATTGGCAAGTGAACGTAAACTTCTCATAAACATAATTAACTTTTAAATTGCTAAATCATGATATAAAATCGAGTTCTCATATTTTTACTATAACCAAATAGTAGGCCTGAGATTCTTCGGCCTAAACGTTAGGTTATATGCGATAAATAATTTTTTGACCCAAAATATTTTTAAAACGAGATCAGCTCATTAGTAAACAAATTATACAATTAACAAAAAAAAATTTTAAAAAATTATTTAAGGGCCAAAAATATTTATTCGATCAAGAATTTAAATTTTATTTTTCCATACGATATTTGTTAAATAATTTTCTTATAAATTCGCCATGCGCAAAACGCATGTCTTATCCTAGTATTACAGAAATAATAGATGTACTTTTTGTTAGATATTTAATTATGGTTTGTTTTGACGTTATACAACCCAAGTTTCCTTCTTTTTTTCTCTCTGTGTAAACTTTTTTTTTTGTAAAAATCTTTGTGTAAACTTTATTGCAGTGAAACCGTTGTAATGGGTAGTAAACATAAAATGAAATATTTGAGAAAATAAATTAGAGACATTTAGCCATCCACACCCAATCGAACACCCAATAACTTTTTGACCCTCGTTTACTTTAATACAAACGAGATTTTCGATCTGATTTGTCCATAAATCATCCATTAATCATCACCCTCAACTCTCTATTCAACAATTTAATATATTAATTTAGAGTCCTATTTAAAATTTACCTTGGTATATTTTAAATTTGGACCTCTTAAACATGTTGTGTCTAAATATGCTTCTTATATAATTTTATATATGACAACCAATATACTTAAATTAAACCAACCTACACTTAGATTTCTCTTCTATGTATGTTGTTTATTTATTCGATAGTTTTTCATATATTCCTTCATTTCCTAAATTTTTTTTAGTCAAATCATGTGGTCTGGAATAGTTTTATGGGAATTAGTTACTGGTTTGGACGTTCATTTTGAGTGACTCTCTTTCGAGTATTTATTTATTGCAGTTTTGAGGGTGAGAGACTGATTAATATTTATTCAACAGATACTTTTCAAATATAAGTTCCCATGGTAAGTGTAGGAGAGATAGACATGGGCAACATGCCATCGCTCATGTGATGATTCTTCTCATGCTATTTGTTAAATGCTTTGTAGGCATACGTGCAGCAAGAAACTAAAGACTCAGTCAGTGTCTGAGTACTCGAATGATTCCAGTTCATTTGAGGATTCAAATCCCACGGAGACAGAGGTGAATAACTATTAAGTAAATGGAGATGATTTTTGTTTCTAATTTTCATTGGTATAACATGGAGAAAGTGATACCAATGAAAATTAGTATCACTTTCTCCATGTTATACCAATGAAAATTGGTATACCATGGAAGAAGTTGAGTGGGCTTTGTGGTTCAGTGGTAGTGGACGGGCTTTGGATGCAAACACATTCCGGGTTCGATCTTCCTGCTGCGGAAAATAAGTCACATTGTTCTGCTCACCACGGCTGCGGATACGTCTGTATGAAAACCCGGGAAAGGACTTGTCGTGGGCTTCACCTCCCACCTGGGGGTTAGGTCTGTGTCTTTAATAGACCCGGATTTAACCTTTTCTATTTTAAAAAAAAAAACATGGAGAAAGTGGGTTTAGGATGATTGCGGAGTTAAGTTCATTCCTATCAATTGGTTCGAATCCTAACTAACTAATTTTGAAAATAACACTTAATTGTATTAAGATTATCTTAGAGATTCAAACTAAACTATTTTTAAAAGTTCGGAATTCAAACTAATATATACATTTTTAATGTACATCAAATCTATGCTATTTAACTGAGACCTTTAAACAAAGTTGGGGGGTACAGCCATTTAAATTGAAATTATAGAAAGTTAAAAACAATATAACAACTTTGAGAATATTTTTGAGATATACTGATTTCTTAAACATATTTAAAATATAAAAACATTCAATAACACAAAATAAAAACTAAAAAAATATAACAAAAAATATAGCTATCTAAATCAGAATCAAGATTGAAATTTCATATCCTCAACCAAAATGTTTATTTGTTTTTTTTTTAGTTGTGTTTAATGTAGGTAAGTAAGATACACACGTAGATTATACAATTTTTAATAATCAGACTCACACACCTGAATTGAATTCAAAATTTTATCATGTTCCTAACATTGTTATTAGAATCAAACCAAAAAGTTGTGTAACTAAATCAAAATCAAACCCTAATTCATAAATAACTGAACAACAATTATATTTCTTGAACCGAAAACCAAAATTCACAAACAAACCGGATACAAACCGAAAAACAAAAATACAATCTGGACGAAAAACAAATTTTTAAAAAAAATTCATTCAATTATAATATTTTTAATTAAAAGACACAAATTATAAATACAAATAATACCGCGCAACAGCACGGATCAAATCTAATACATAATTAATATTATGCCAGCTTTTTCATACATTACCAAAGAATATGACAAATATTTAATCTTCTTCAAGCTTACGGGACAGTCAATGCTCCATCTATAAACATCATCATGAGTAACATTTATACTATTAAGACATAACTAGATCTTGATCCGCGCAGTCGCATGGATGTTATTTTCAGTTTATATTCATATGTATTTATTTTAGATCATTAATGGTATACATTTTTAATTTTAATAATATATTTAAATTATTATATAACTATTTCAAATACAATAATTTATAGTTTACATGTCATAAATAACCAATTGTTTAAAACCGTCACATGTATTTTTTTGTTTTTATTATATATTATATTTTTGCATTTGCATTTAGTTATTAAACAAAATAATATGTGCATGAAAAATCCATATTTGAACATTATTTCATATTTAATATATATTAAATTTTTACATGCCCTTCAAAAATGGATTTCCTTTTATCAATATTTTATGTTTATTCATTTTACATAATATATTATCGTATATACAAAAATTTAAGATATGTTATTTTTTTATACATTTATTAAATATTCTGCTAATGTTAAGCCGTTCTGTCATCATATTAGATTTTTAACGTATATATTTTATATTTATTAAAATAAAATTTATAAATTTATCAATTTAATATAATTTTATCATATTTATTTCAATATAACAATTTTAAATTACCGATTACGATTATAAAATAGATAAAAGTAAGATGGATTTTTTTTTATTTTATAAATAATAACTGAATATATATTAATGCATAATAGTAATTCATTATTAATTAAAATATTAGTGAAAATGTATACTTAATTTTTTTTTTGAAAATTAAGATATTGTTAAAATATTTAGATCAACATAGTATTTTTTTTTTAATTTGAATGATTGTGATTATATAATAGATAAAAATACGATATAATATTTATTTTTCATTTTATGATCAATAACTAGATATATTAATATATAATAATATTTCAAAACTAATTACAAAATTAGTAAAAATATTTACATATAATTTTTGAAATTAAGATATGAAAAAATTAATATTATTTTTCTAGACGACTTACATGTAATTCGTCTCAGGTTAGTTTTGCAATTGAAATATTAAACAAAAAAGATTTTTTTTCTAGACGTCTAGATTCCGTGTAAGTCGTCTAGAAAATTTTTTTTTCTAGAATTTTTTTTTGTTTAATAATTCAATTGCAAAACTAACCTGAGACGACTTACAAGTTAGTCGTGTAGAAAAAAAATAAATATTAATTTTTTAATTTTCTACTGGGCGACTAACTTGTAAGTCGTCCAGGAAAAGTCAAATTTCTGACACATTCCGGTCAAATGCAAAACTAATCCGTTTTTCCTAGACGACTTACACTCTCACTTTTTTTTATCAAACAAAGGTGGACAACTAACCTGTAAGTCGTCTAGGTTAAAAATCAATTGCAAAACTAACCTAAATGGATGAGACGACCTCCGTGGAAGTCGTCTGCGTCAATAATTAATAAACTTTCATTTTCTCTAAACCTATAAAGACTTTTTAATTTTTTTTGTTAATTCATGTATATTAGTCAATATTAGGGCTACTGAATGAAATTTATAACTTAATAGGTGATATTTATGAGGTTACCAACATTCACGTTAATTAAAGTTTCTAACTGATCCGAGAAGACTTCCATGGAAGTCTTCTACACTAGTTTTTGAATAACTTGTATATTTAACAGTGATAAGTAACTTTAAGATATGTAAAACTCATATTTTCAAAATATATTTTCTCCTTTAGTTTTACTAAATTTGACTAAGTTTTTCAACACAAACTTGTAAAAAATGTGATATGCTTTGACTAGTTACTATTGTTTGTTTCCATCTCTTAAGTATTATTGTTATAGACACCAATGATGATTATTGTTAGGAGTTGTAAAAAGGGTTAAATGCTTCTTAAAATGTTGTATCAATATGAGGCTACCAACATTGGACTTTATTATTGCATATGGAGATCCAAAGATAAGAAAAAGGCTATTGAAGTATATTATTTCATTGATTTGTAAATGTGTAAATACATTGTTAGCACATATATTACATCTTGGGAAAGATTATTACTGATTTTACAAAAAATTCAAAACTAAAAGAGTAGACATGCAAATCACAAAACAGACCACAAACAAAACTATTATAGATCATTATTTTACAAAGACAAGCTTGGACTTTGCTTGATATGGAAGAAGACTTCTCAGAAGACTTCCAGGAAGTCCAGACGACTTCCTGGAAGAATTCCTGGAAGTCGTCTAGTGCATTATAGTTTAGACGACTAACAGGTAAGTCATCGCAGAAGTCTTCCAGATCTGAAAAACCTGCATATCAAATCCTTATGTGAAAAACTTGCATATCAAATCAAGATCTGAAAAACCTGCATATCAAAAAACGTTCAAATGGCTTAAAAACAGAGAAAATGAGTGGAAGATTAGATATATTTACCTTTATAGAACACACAAAAATACATATCTAAAATTAATAGATCTACCTTTAAATTAGTGGAAGATGAGAACCATCTGATTAAAAACCTGCAAAAAAAAAGATAGATTAGTGAGAAAGACATGAGACAAAACTGAAAAATTCATATAAAGTTTGGTGTTTTCAAGTCAAAAAGATTAGAGTGGATTTGGAGAGTTTTAGTAAGGAAAAAAAGTAAGAACTTTATACAACAGAAAGTTACCAAATGAAGAAAAATCAGACATAAAAACTTACCAAAACACCCAGACCTGTTATGAAAGGGAGAGACAAGGGAGAAGACTTCGTCAGACGACTTCCTGGCAGTCCTCTGGAAGACTTCCTGGAAGTCATCTAGCGCATTATATTTTAGACGACTAACAGGTAAGTCGTCCCAGACGTCTTTCAGATCTGAAAAACCTGCATATCCAAATCCAAATCTGAAAAATCTGCATATCAAAAAACGTTCAAATGACTTAAAAACAGAGAAAATGAGTGGAAGATTAGATAAATTTACCTTTATAGAACACACAAAAATACATATCTAAAATTAATAGATCTACCTTTAAATTAGTGGAAGATGAGAACCATCTGATTAAAAACCTGCAAAAAAAAAGTAAATTAGTGAGAAAGACATGAGACAAAAACGATAAATTGATATAAAGCTTATTGTTTATAAGTTCAAAGAGATTAAAGAGAGGTTGAAGATTTTTAGAATGATGAACATTACATTTTTGTTGCAGCCATTTGAGAGAAGGAGAAAGAATGTGTAACTTTTTCTTTATATAGGGAGACAAAAAATCCAATTAGGTTAAATATTTTTGATTCAAATGACTTCCTCGACGACTTACTTGTAAGTCACCCAGAAGACTTTAATATTTTTAGCGGGAAACTTAAATAGAAGACTTCCTAGACGACTTACAAGTAAGTCGTATGGTTTAAATTATTTAAGCGGGAAAATATTTTTTTTAAACATTTTAGGCGGGAATATTTTGACGACTTACATGTAAGGCGACTGGTTTAAATTATTCACCAGACGACTTACAAGTTAGTCATCTAGACCCTAAACATAACCCCTAAACTTAATTAACTAACTAAACACTTCGTAAAATCAAATTAAACTTCAAAAGTGTTTACTATACACAAAAATAAACACTTATAGGTAAAAATTTAATTTTTAAAAAACATTAAAGTTTTCCAAAATCTAACCCTAAGAATACATAAAATACTACAACATATGTTGTCAAACCATAAAACCAAAGAATATCATGATTAACTACTTTCACTCATCTATGCTCATCTATGCTGAAAACTATTCAATTTTATTATATCTTAATTTACATTACTTAAAACAGTTTATAATCACATGATTTTAATTTTTCATTTGTCAAATTTTTTTTAAAAAAATTAAAAATTATTTTTAAGATCAACTACACGAGATGACTTACTTGTAGGTCGCCTAGACGACTTCCAGCATCTCAGACGACTCAGAGTACTTACTGAGGCTATATTCGTAAAAATGGCTTATGTTTTTTTGTTTGGTCACAAGGGACTGGCTGTAATTTCACAAGGATTTTAGGTTAGTTTTGCATATGATTCAAGTTTGGGTTTACTTTTGCGATCAAAGTCAAGTTTTGAGTCATATTTGGCAAATCCCCCTATATTTATATTATAAATGAAAATATATCAGAAGATATTATGATTAAAGTAGTTCAAAAATTCTATATGTTATTAGTCTTTTAAAATACATTTAATAAAATTTCTTAAGGATGGTCCCATTTACAAATTACATATGAAAAAATTATGACTTCTATTTTAATAGAATAGATGATAATATAAAATGTTAAAAAAATAAAATAATTTAAAAGATGTTTATTTACATATTTCTAAGATTGTAATCTAAAAAAAATTGTATCTTTACCAAAATAGAAATATACAAAAAAAAAGTACAAAATAAAACTTTATAAATAGCTAAATAAATAAATAATATCCTAATTATTACTATACTTTAATATTAATTAGTTAGATTTGAGTTATATACACAATATAAATTTATAATATATATATATATATATATATATATTTAAAAACTAATAGCATTACAAAATATTAAATACCAAAATAAATTAAAAAAATAGTTGAAATGTTATTGTTTAAATTATAAAATAATTAAAGTACATATACACACGAATAAATTTTATATCAACATAGGTGATTCCATAAAATAAAAATATGATAAACTAACGCAATACATAATAAACTTATATGACTACACTTCTAAATTAAAATATTATTTTTATTATTTTTAAAAATTATGATATTATTTTATAGTACATGTTATTTAAGAGAATAAAACACCATTGTATTATAAAAAATCATGTAAATTTTAACAAACATTACAACTACAAATCATATTCCTAAATGTACTAAATACTTTTTGGCAAATTAAGAGTATATGAGTCTTGGATCTACTAAAATATCTGCACTTGCAAGATTACAATTTGAAAAAATAATTAATAATAATTATAACTAAAAATCTAAATAATCCATATTCCTAAAGCAAAATATGAAATTTAATTCTCATTATATTAGGTTTTATAGAAAATAATCTTATGGTTTAAAATCTAATTAGTTATTAAATGTTATACTTGCTAACCCATCTAACAATAGTGAAGTTCCTCCACTATATAAGGAGTGTCACTATCCCATATCATCATCATCATAACTATCAATTCTTTCTTTCTCTTTCGCTCACCAGCAATAATTAACCATTATTTCTTCGACGAGAAAATGGCTATTGATCCGAGTCTTTCTTTGGCTTCTATAACTGGATCATTTCCATTTCTGAGTCTGGACCTTTGTCTCAGCATTGTCCTCTTGATATCCCTTTTCGTTTTCTGGTTGACCCCAGGTGGCTTTGCCTGGGCAATTTACAAAGCTCGTTTCCATACCCGGGTACAATCCAAAACCCGAGCCGCCATTCCTGGCCCGGCAGGTCACCCCATCATTGGCCTCCTCTTGGCCTTCGTCAATAACGCCTTAACACACAGAATCCTCGCCAGTATTGCTAACTCCTGCAATGCAAAAGCTCTCATGGCGTTCTCTATCGGTTCTGTAAGCTCAAGAATGATGAGCTCGACTACGTGGAACAAAGGAATGTGTCACACATGCTGATCTATGTGTGACACACGATTACGAGTTTGTTATGGACCGATGACGTGTCAGATAACTATTGGGCCCAGAATATTACTTTTGTGTGAAGTCAAGAAGATTTGGGTTTACCACAATATTAGGAAACATAATATTATGGGGAACGTATATAACTAGATTACCGTGGGTAGATTTAGGTTAGATGTTCAATTGAGAAAAAACTTGAGCAAGAGGTGTGTTCTTGTCAAGTAAAGAGTTAACAAAGGCGAGTTTCTAGTGAGAGCAGCTCGGCTTTTGTGTTTGAGAGTTTAGAAACTGGTCCGTCTCAAGTCATGTGTGACTGAGAGTAAATCGGATTAAACAGATCTATGAGGATTGTTTAAAAGGTTTCTAATATACAAGAAAGAGTTCTTGGTATCTATTGTGTGTTCCTTTATTTGGTAATACCTGAACTTTCATTTGGTATCAGAGCGGCAAACCTCTGTGGTATCGAATACGACTAACAGGTTGAGGTCCTATGGATTTCATGGAAACCATGAAGGAACTGGTGACTTTACCGAAGCCTATCATGCTGGACGGTGGGAACTTTGGTCATTGGAAGGCAAGGATGCGACACATAATCAGAGGAATTGATGAAGATGCTTGGACTGCGGTTGAAGAAGGTTGGTATGCACCCACGATGTTGATGGATGACAAAACTATGGGATTAAAACCTAAAGATAGGTGGACCGACTCTGATAAGGCAGCTTCGAAATTCAACTCTAAAGCTCTCACTGTCATATTCTCAGCTGTAGACTTGGATCAATTCAAGATCATCCAGGAATGTGAGTCAGCCAAAGAAGCTTGGGATACTCTAATCAATCACTTCGAAGGAAATACCAGTGTGCGAAGAACTAGGATTGATCATTTGGCTTCAAGATTTGAAAACTTGAGAATGGGAGATGATGAACCCATTGATGGTTTCATATCCAAAATCAGCGAGCTAGCCAGTGAGTCTTCTGTTCTCGGAAAAAAGTATGAAGAAAAGGATCTGGTGAAGAAGCTACTGCGATGTCTGCCTCCTCGATTTGAAGCTTACAAAGCTGTGCTTAACATCGCTGTGGACACTGACGAGATGAAGTTTGATCAACTATCTGGTATCTTGAAGGTACATGATCTTGAAAAGACTGATCGACTATCGAACACTCCTAAGAGTATAGCCTTCTCGGCTGAATCTAAAGGAGATGACAGATTTGCAAAGATTGAGGATAACTTAGGATTAATGGCACAGAACTTCAACAAGTTTGTTAAGCGTATGGAGAAAAGTGGAGGCAGATCAAATGGACGCTTTCACAAGAATGAATCTGAGCGTTTTAATTCTCAAACCTCAAGGTCTGAGACTGCTAAAACTTCAAGAAGGAAAGAACTTCAGTGTCATGAATGTGAAGGATTTGGTCACTTTCGGAGTGAATGTCCTCTAACTAAGAGAAAGTAGCTTAAGCGCATTGATTGCAAAGGCTTTGGACACACTCGTAGTGAATGTCCGAACAATCTGAAAAAGGACAAATCGCTTGTGTGTTTCAGTGACACAGACTCAGACAGTAACAGTGATGGTGAAGAACTACTATTAAACTTTGTAGAATTCGTTGCTCAAGATGATGTGGGGGTTAATAAACCAGCTGAGGGTCTTGACAATGAAGAGGATGATGATGATCTTATTCAAGATCTTGAAGCAGAATACAGATCACTTTTTGACAAGTTTACCGAGCTAAGTCATGAGAATCTACAACTACTGAAAGACATAGCAATGCTGAAAGTGCAGGTCAACATTCTAGAGTTGGAGCAACCCAGCATTCAGTCATCTTCTCAATCTGGGTCAAAGGAATCTTATCAAGAAATTATATCTCTTCGAAAAACAGTGTCTGACCAAGAAAGGAATTAGAAACAATCTGAGGTCAAGTTTAAGCAACTGAATGATCTTCTTGTTCAAGAGATGGATAAAAGCAAATTACTTGAAAGTCAACTCACTGAAAACTATAAGAAGCTGAGGATGCTCAATACGGGTACCTCGACTCTCGATCATCTACTAACCTTGGGTCAGAGTTCGACAGCACACTGGGGCTTAGGATATCAAGGAGCTGTATCCAACAGGTGAGCAAATCGTCTTTATAAAGGAGGCACCAAGCGAAAATCTTGAGAAGAACGTCGTAGAAGCTAAACCTGCCTTAGTGAATGTCAGAACCGAAAACAGGGCTGGGTCAAAATGACAAGGGAATGGCTGTCTTTTCTGTGGAAAATGAGGGCACAATGTCAGATTTTGCTATTTTCGTATGCATTAGTACGAACGAGCTTGGAGACTAAACCTCTGCCATATAGAACCCAACAACTATGGTCATGTCTGGATAGCAAAACGAGACTTGTATCCTAACTACAAGGAGCGCACTCAAAAGGTGTCACACATGGAGCCTGTTGTGTCAAACACTACGACAGATTACAATCCAGTATGTAATATAGCACACATACATGAGGAGCCGGCTCTGATTAGCCATGTCGCCTATACTAGTACTGAACACAACAATCCAGACAGTCCTCCTTGGTATTTCGACAGTGGATGTTCTAGGCATATGACCGGAAATCAAGACTACCTTGATAAAATTCATTGTGTGAAAGGTGGTAAAGTTACTTTTGGTGATGGAGGCTATGGTAAAATTCGAGGAGTTGGTGTAATGGAGAGAGATGATCTTCCTCGTCTTATAAGTGTATACTTTGTGGATGCACTCAATGCTAATCTAATCAGTGTAAGTCAGCTCTGTGACGAAGGCTGGAGGTTATCTTCAACAACAAAGAATGTCGTGCAATTGATGCAAAGGGCAATCTGGTGTTGTGCGGAGTCCGTTCGGGAAACAACTGCTATATGTGGAAGCCATCACAAACGTGTTTTACTGCCAGGGAATCAACTCTTGGCCTATGGCACAAGAAACTTGGGCACATGAACACTAATGGACTAACAAGACGCGTGAATGCTGAAGTGGTTAGAAGAGTACCAGAGTTGGAACGAGAGACAGACACAGTGTGTGGAGCGTGTTGCAAAGGAAAACAGATCAAAGTACAACACAAACAGATTGCTGAAATCAGATCCACACGCATATTGGAGCTTGTGCACATGGATCTTATGGGTCCCATATCTCCTGAGAGTATTGCCAGCAAGTGATACATTTTTGTCTTGGTTGATGACTTTTCAAGATACACCTGGGTGGACTTTCTCCGTAACAAGTCCGATGCTATAGACAGTTTCAAAATCTTAGCATTGCAACTGAAACAACAGAAAGGCGGGATCATTCAGATCAAGAGTGATCATGGTGGTGAGTTTCAGAATGAACAATTCGATCAGTTCTGTCAAAGTCAAGGCATTCGACATCAGGATGCTGCTCCCAGAACCCCTCAACAAAGTGGAGTTGTGGAAAGGAAAAACAGAACTTTGCAAGAGATGGCACGAGCAATGTTGTGTGGTAACAATGTTCCATCTGGTTTCTGGGCAGAAGCCGTTGCTACTGCGTGCTATGTGATAAACCGAGTGTATGTCAAACCTAAGACTAAGACCACGCCATATCAGATCCTCAAAGGAAAAACCCCCAATCTCAGTCACATGCATGTTTTTGGTTGTCTCTGCTACATTCTCAATGACAAGGAACATTTAGGGAAATTTGAAGCTAAAAGCGATGTTGGTATGTTTCTGGGTCACTCGACAAACAACTCAGCATATAGAGTCTACAATCAACGCACTAAGTTTATTGGAGATAGTGTGAATGTTGTGTTTGATGATAATGTTGGTTTCTATCAGACAAGAGTAACACAAACCATGGAGTGTGTTACACAGACGACAGCTGCACCTCTTGAGGCTAAGGTTAAGGATGAGTCTGAAGATGAAAGCGAGCCCGATGGTGAACAAGTCAATCTGGATGAAGGACGAGTTCATAAAAATCACTTGTCTGCTGATGTTATTGGAGGAATATTTGATGATTGAGTCACACGTAAGAAGAAGATTAACTTCAAAGATATGGTCAAATTGGCGTGTTTCATGGCTGAGATGAAGAAATTGGAGTGCTTTGTCTCACTAATTGAACCAAAGAACATCCAGGAAGCTCTAGATGATGAATTCTGGACAGACTCAATGCATGAAGAAATGGAGCAGTTTGATCGTCTTCAAGTTTGGGAGCTAGTTCCTAGACCCGAAAATGTGAACATTGTGGGGACTAAATGGATTTACAAGAACAAGACAGATGAAGAAGGCAATGTGGTCAGGAATATGTCGAGACTTGTTGCTTAGGGTTACTCTCAGATTGAAGGCATTGATTTCGATGAGACATTTGCACCAGTTGCTCGACTTGAGTCAATTTGACTTCTTTTCGGAATAGCTTGTCATCTCAGAATCAAATTTTATCAAATGGACGTAAAAAGTGCGTTCCTGAATGGGGTTTTACAAGGAGAGATTTACGTGACACAGCCCAAGGGGTTTGAAGATCCTCATTTCCCTGATCACGTCTACAAGCTTAAAAGAGCTCTTTACGGCCTGAAGCAAGCTCCTCGAGCTTGGTACGAGAGGTTGACTGATTTCCTTCTCAAAAACGGTTTTCAGCGAGGGAGAGTTGACGAAACTCTGTTCATTGAAGAGAAAGGAAAAAGAATTCTGATCATTCAAGTCTATGTAGATGAGATCATATTTGGAGGAACCTCTCAGGAATGGTAGATGAGTTTGTCAAAACAGTGACCAGGGAATTTGAGATGAGCATGGTTGGTGAGCTGAACTACTTTCTTGGACTTCTGATCAAGCAATTGGAGGATGGTATCACGGTGTCACAGAGCACATATGCTAAGAATTTGGTCAAAATATTTGGGATGCAAACGAGTAAGATATCAAGAACTCCTATGAGCACCACGACTAAGCTCTCTCGGGATGATGAAGGAAAATCAGTGGATGAGAAGCTATACCGGGCAATGATTGGTTCTCTTCTCTATCTAATGGCAAGTCGTCCTGATTTGTGCTTGAGTGTGGGGATATGTGCACGCTACCAGGCACATCCTAAGGAATCGCATCTCAATGCTGTCAAACGAATTATAAAATATGTGAAGGCTACACTTGATTTTGGTTTGCATTACACTTTTGAAACTAACGTGAACCTTGCAGGTTATTGTGATGCTGATTGGGCGGGCTGCTTAGATGACAGACGAAGCACCTCTGGTGGTTGTTTCTTTCTTGGAAATAACATGGTGTCGCACAGCAAGAAACAAAATTGTGTGTCTCTTTCGACAGCTGAGGCCGAGTATATCGCATTGGGAAGCTGTTGTACTCAGCTATTGTGGATGCGTCAAATGCTTGTGGATTATGGTATCACCTCTGATCCTATACTTGTTCACTGTGATAATATGAGTGCAATAAATCTGTCTAAGAATCCTGTTCAGCACTCACGTACCAAACATGTGGATATCAGACATCACTTTGTAAGAGAATTGGTTGAGTTAAAAGTTGTGATCCTCGAGCACGTATCATCTGAAAAGCAACTAGCTGATCTGTTTACTAAACCACTAGATTACAACACCTTTCTGGGCCTCCGGAAGGCGTTGGGAATCGTGAATCTCTGAGAATTTCATGTCTGAGAGGAGAGTCGCTGTAAATATGTGATACTACATGTTTCGATGTCACCCCATAACATCAACACTTTGAACCGACAAGTTCTCTCTGTGAAAGCTATTCATTTCGATTCCTGATCTCACACTCGTGTGATTCACTTGTGAAAGGCACTCATCTGGGACCAGGATGCTACATCATTTTCGGTTTGAGTCTTGATCACTGTCTGGATTGAATAAGGAAACACAAAAGAGGCTGAGTGCTTGATATGGAAAAGTTTGTGTACTAAACAACTGAAAAGTGCTACAAAAAAAAAAAAAAAAAAAAAAAATGAATGATGGGTACTCGTTTTGGAGATGGGTGTCACTCCACTTTGACTCTGACTTCGATCACTACCTGGACTAGGCAGACCTGGATCTCAGTTCTTGAAAGAAAAAAAAATGTGTCTATTATTTCTCTATCGGGTTGGAGAGATAGATGACACAAGACGTCTAAAGTGTGTTTCCAGACTTTAGAGATGAGTGTGACGATGGAATTGAACTTGGATGGCAATCCTAGGAGAATCTCGCTTGTGACAGCTACTCGGCTGAGAAATAACTATTGGGTTAGTTTCATTGATTTCTACAAAAATTTTGGTGACAAGTTATGTTTAGTACACGTTCTCTGCGACTCTTCTCCCAAACAAAAGGCATAAAAGAGAGTGTCTTCATGTTATATTGTATATATATAGTGGTGGTTCTTGTGATACGTTGCTCGTCATGGTCTGGTTGATACTCCCAATTTCTTTTCACGGCAGTAAGAGATGTCTGCATTACTGGTTATATTTCTAAGTGCTAAGTTTTCTTATAAAATAAAATTTTTTAAAAAATTGTGCATTTATATTCTTTGTGTGCAATTCGGGTCTGTCTACTTGTGTTACTAATGGCCCATCTAAGTTGTTGCTAGGGTTATCTCTCCTTATGCCACATCTGAGATCTTTTGGTCGACACACTCTCCCCTCTCAAAACAACATGCAACCATCAAGACGAAGCAGGCGACTCCAGAATCTTGCGGAAGCGGCAATCGTTTTCTCTTAGCTCACCGAGACAGCTCCGATGGATATTCATCTGACAGCCACCGGCTCGAGTCAACAATCGAGGAATCATTCTCGTCTCCGTGCTCAACCTGTTGTTTCTCCGCCTCCGCCGGAACAGACTGAACGAGAATTTGAATCTCTATCTGAAAATTCCTCCGAAGACAATGATAACAATTCGCTTGGGGAAGCTGAGACTCCTGCGAACCTGTCTAAAGAACAGAGATATGAGGAAAGCCGAAGCATGTATCAAACTAAGGCTCAGTTTTACCCTGATCTGTTGCAGCCAAAGCGCATGCCTTTAACCCCAAAGTTCATCAGTATGGCGGCGACTGAAAGGTACCAAGGTCTGCGAGGCAGGAAGGTCATCAATCAACAACGCCTTGATCTCTTGGATGAGAAACTAGCTGATGTCAGGAAGATTGTGACCGATGCTGGATTGATTCACACTCTCATCGACTTTGACGTGTATCAGCCAAATGTGGTAAGAGAGTTTATTACCAATCTCTATGAAGCTGAGGAACGAGATGATGGTGTAGCTGTGTATGTACGAGGATCTCTGATTGATTTCTCTCCGAGTTTGATAAATTCCTTGTATTGTATTCTTGAGTTCGAGGAAGATCCCAACTTGATGGAGGAAGATATAGATGAAGTATGTGGTTTTCTCACCAATGGTCAGAGCAATCGTTGGGAAAACATGAGCTCGAAGTACCTCACAAAAACAAATCAAGTGTTGTATAAGCTGGTCTGTTCAAACTGGATCCCTTCGATGAACTACCCATCCATGAATCAAGAGCGTCTCAAGTTTGTCTACATGCTTCACCATCACGAAGGTGGTTTCGACTTCGGAAAGCTAGTGTATGATCAGATTATTGCGATGGGTGAGAACACTAAGACAAAAAGGACTCCGCGCATCATGTTTCCTACCTTGATTCAGCAAGTTATTCACTTTCAGCGAATCATTCCTTCTGACACTCGAAATGATGATTTCACTGGACTTCCAAAGCTGGTTGTCAAAGACATCAAGGCTGGGAGAGGCACATGAGCTGAATCGAGTACTGCTAGTCTTGAGGAAGACATTAACCGAACCATTGAAAGCCTTAAGGCAATTCGTATTCGTCTGAGGAGTAAGAATATCCTATCTTATTGTGTATGTCTTATGTGTGTGTTGCTAACAGATAATTTTTATCTAAATGTGCACCTAAGCAGGGGGAGAGTATGCCCAGTACGCACAAACTCAGCAAGAGAATGAAGAGGAGGATGAAGATGGTGATGAAGAAGATGCTATTACTCGCTGTTGTGTGTCTTTAGCTATGCTCAGTATTTTGATGCCTCTATCTAGACTTGATGTTCGGAATGTAGTGCTAAGGCTTCAGTCAAAACAATGTGTTAAGCTTGACTCTTGATGTAGTATGATTTGATGCTTGTGGGATTACCAATGATATGCCTATCCTTGTTTTGGAATACTCTGTGTCATGCTTGTTGGTGCAGGTAGCCTAGGATGTCACATTCAGATAAAAAGGGGGAGAATGTAAGCTCAAGAATGATGAGCTCGACTACGTGGAACAAAGGAATGTGTCACACATACTGATCTATGTGTGACACACGATTACGAGTTTGTTATGGACCAATGACGTGTCAGATAACTATTGGGCCCAAAATATTACATTGGTGTGAAGCCAAGAAGATTTGGGTTTAGCACAATATTAGGAAACATAATATTGTGGGGAACGTATATAACTAGATTATTGTGGGTAGATTTAGGTTAGATGTTCAATTGAGAAAAAGCTTGAGCAAGAGGTGTGTTCTTGTCAAGTAAAGAGTTAACAAAGGCGAGTGTCTGGTGAGAGCAGCTCGGCTTTTGTGTTTGAGAGTTTAGAAACTGGTCCGTCTCTATTCGTGTGTGACTGAGGTAAATCAGATTAAACAGATCTAAGAGGATTGTTTAAAAGGTTTCTAATATACAAGAAAGAGTTCTTGGTATCTTTTGTGTGTTCCTTTATTTGGTAATCCCTGAACTTTCAGGTTCGGCCCGGTTTGTTATAACTAGCGAACCGGAGACCGCCAAAGAGCTCTTAAACAGCTCTGCTTTTGCGGACATGCCTGTGAAAGAGTCTGCTTACGAGCTGCTTTTTCACAGATCTATGGGGTTTGCTCCGTTTGGTGATTACTGGAGAGAGCTGAGGAGAATCTCTTCTACTCATCTCTTTAGCCCTAAGAGGGTCTCCGGTTTTGCGAGTCCCGTAGAAAAATCGGGAATAGTATGGGAGAAGATATCAACAGCGCAATGGCGAGTTATGGAGAGGTGGAGATCAGAAGAATCCACTACTAGAAAACAGCGGTATTCTGACGGACATTCCGACGGAAAAT
>NC_027749.1:22655958-22680192 GCF_000695525.1 Brassica oleracea var. oleracea | reverse complement strand
ATTTGGTTGAATAATTTGTTTTGTTGAATTGATTAAGATTTTTTTTACAATTTTTTTATTTTTTTTGTATTTATAAATTTGATTTTTGTGTATAAATTTGATTTTTATATTTTACAAAACGATTTTTGTACATAAATTCGTTTTTTTTGGATTTTACAAAACGTTTTTTGTACATAAATTTGATTTTTTGGATTTTACAAAACATTTTTAATATCTTTAAAACTTACCCGAACGAGGTGTTCCCGAACATTCAAGACCCGTAGTTTTTTTTTTTTTTTTTACCAAAAACTCGGAATGGTTTATTTTTATTTGTAGAACTTCGAATTATCTAATATGTTTCAGTTTTAATTTTAATTTTATATTTTCGAATTTAAATTTCAAAAATTTTAATTTTTTAAAAAAAGTATTTTTTTTTAAAAATTAATTTTTTCGAAATTCCGAGGAAAAGCACCCTCGGAAATTTCCGACGATCTTTTTCTCAGAATAAGTCGTCGGAATTTTAAAAAAAAATCCGAGGGAATGTTCCTCGGAATTTTCCGAGGGGCTACGTTCCTCGGAAATTTCCGAGGGCCACGGTCCGAGGAAGTCCTCCCTCGGTATATTCCGAGGAACTTTCCGACGATCTAGTGGTCCTCGGAGTTTCCTCGGAAATTCTGTTCTTCGGAATTCCGTTCGGAAATTTCCGAGGAATTTCCGAAGAGTTATTTTCGAGGACTTTTTTCGTCGGTATGTCGTCGGAATAGCGATATTCCGACTACATACCGACGATTTTTTTCCTCAGTATGCCGCTGTTTTCTTGTAGTGATCTTGCATTTTGGATCAGTCAACAACGTCATGTCTATCGTTTTCGTAAGAACATATGATTTCAACGATGGTACCAATGAGTTGGAGCACTTCGTGTCCGAAGGCTATGAGCTTCTCGGAATATTTAACTGGAGTGATCATTTCCCGGGAGCGAGGTGGTTAGATTTACAAGGCGTGAGGAGAAGATGCCGTAGCCTTGTCGGTGAGGTGAATGTGTTTGTCGGAAATATAATCGATGACCACATATCAAAGAGGTCTCTTCATGATAGTCAAGAAGAAGAAATCACTGATGAGGATGACTTTGTTGATGTTTTACTTGGCATGCAAGGCAACAGCAAACTTTCCAACTCTGATATGATTGCCGTCCTTTGGGTAAGTAGGTACTAGTATTAGAGCATCTTTCAATGGTAGTCCTTAATTAGGAGTACTTAAGAAAAAAATAATTAAATAATCAGTAGACTCCACCAAAAGCTAATGATTCAATCTTTAAAATTCTTAAATAAGAACTCTTTCTTAGTGAATCTTTGCACTATTTACGGGTCCCCACGACATGTGGTGATCCGCGATTGGTTGATATATTTTTTTTATCTGAAAAAGAAAAAAAATAATACTTAAAAAATCAAAATACATTTTTTCTAAGGACTCTTCTTTGGGTAACACCATTGCGGGTGCTCTTATTGTCTCAAGTTATTTTTAATTTATATTTAAAAAAAATATTAACGTATACTCCCTCCGTTCCTTAATGATAGACTTTTTTTAAAAAAAGTTTATTTCAGAATGATGTATTTTTGTATTTTCTATGAAAAAAATTGTAAACTTCAAGAAAATTAATTGACTTTATTGAATTACTATTGGTTAAAAGTTATTGAAAACTGAAAATTACAGAAAACGATACATTTACTATAGTAGTTTAATGTGTTTTATTAATATGTGTGAAAATATTAAAAAGTCTATCTTTTAGAAACGGATGGAGTATTAAACAATTAATAATATAATTTAGAACCTCTAAATTTAGAATTGTTATTAAAATTCTAGAGTTCTAAATACTGATTTACACATCTATTTTGGAAATATTTAAAAAATTCTATTAAAATTGTTACTTTTTTGACGCCTCCGATTCCAATTGCACATACTAATAGTACTACTGTACTAGACGACCGTTATGGTAAGTAGGAGTGAATGTATGTGTTTGTGCATGGATAACAAAAATAAAAATTGTTTTTTTCTGTATAGGAAATGATTTTTAGGGGAACAGACACCGTGGCCATTCTATTGGAATGGATCCTTGCGAGAATGATTCTTCACCCTGACATTCAAGCCAAGGCGCAGGCCGAGATCGATGTTATCGTGGGTGAATCGGGACGTCAAGTCTCAGACTCAGACCTCCCCAAGCTTCCATACCTCCGTGCCATCGTCAAGGAAACCCTAAGGATGCACCCACCTGGTCCTCGCATGGGCTCGTCTCACCATTCACGAGACTCAGATTGGGACCCACTTTATTCCCGCTGGGACCACTGCTATGGTTAACATGTGGGCTATAACGCATGATGAAAAGGTTTGGCCGGAGGCTCACGAGTATAAGCCAGATAGGTTTCTTGGTGCGCCCGAAAGTGGTAACTTCCCCATCATGGGATCTGATTTGAGGCTTGCTCCCTTTGGTGCAGGGCGTAGGGTCTGTCCTGGTAAGTCTATGGGTATAGCCACAGTGGAGCTATGGCTGGCTCAGTTGCTAGGTAGCTTCAAGTGGGTCCCTTGTGGTGAAGTAGATTTGAGCGAGACTTTGAAGCTCTCTTTGGAGATGAAGAACCCTCTTGTTTGCTAGGCAATCCCTAGGGTTTAATTAGGGCTTCGTTGGTTATCAAACTATGCTATTCTTATCTCTCTCTATCTTGGTTTTGTTTGATTTCCTATTGCTTTATTTTCATTTTGTCCGTAGCTATATCTAAATAAAAGTTCCAATATATGGTAACATTTTTGTTTCAACTTCTTCTTTAAATCAATCCAATACTATATATCATGGTTTAATATCCTAATATGTTACATGATATTTTCGTAATAACATCAGAAATTTCATTTGAAATAAGTATTTACCAAAACTACCATATACACAGGTGTATGCACATAAACTTGTCATTATTGACCACTATAAGGCTATACGGCTATCGATGTAGAATAAACTAATGTAGTTACCTATAAATTAGCTACATTAGTTTATTGGTTTCATTATTAATATATATAATTTTTTTTAAAATGTCATTATTGACCACTGTACAGCTATCGATGTAGAATAAACTAATGAGGCTAACTACACAAAATATATATATGACTACATGGTAATCCGCGGAGTGAGCTTTTATAATAATGTTTGTTTATTAAATGATTTTAACATTTTGCAACACTATAATTTTTATCGACTATAAAAGACGAATATAAATGTTGGTCTCTTAAATGTATCATCGTTGTTGAAGAGTTAACGTATTACATATTATTTTAATTATTTTTAAGACTTCATATGCACAAAAATAAATTAATTATTGTGGGTTATACAAATCACCAAAACCAAATAGGCAACATCGATTGAATAATGACATATTGGGTTTTCAGCTCTCCATTTGTTTACTATTGACTTTCCATAAGTGATTTCATTTTCTACCTCTATAAAATTGTGCTTTTGTTTTCGTCTTTGTTGCATTGATATGAGTTTAGTTTCTTTTTTTAACTTCTTCTATGAATTCGGTGAATTACATAAGTGTTAATTTAAAAAGATGGACATCTGTAGAAATTAGTTCCACTCCAGATACAAATATAAGAATCAAAATTTTGAAGAAAATTACCGGCAAACTATATTAACAAGTTAGTGTTCATATCTAATATATCAAGTTATTATAGAATATAAGTGCAGACGCAAAATATAAATGTCTGTCTAGTATATATTCACCAGTTTGGTCTAAAAATCATTTAATTCTAGAATAACAAAACAAATTACTTATTTTAGTAGCCTAGGCTTTTGAGGTTTAGTTACTTAAGAGTATACATATAAAAGTATATATAATACTTTACCATTCTAGTATATGTAAATTATGTATAAACTAAAAGCTGTTTGATTTATTAAATGATAAACAAGAAAACTTATAATAAATAGTTAAAATTTATCATTCTTACAATTATAATAGTTAGATAGGATATTATGGAGAAACAATATTAGACGAATGATCAAATCTCTCATTCTTCGAACAAACTCAAAATGAGCTGATTGGAATCTTGTCATAATATTTCATTAAAAACATTTTAGGAATAAAAATCAAGACTAACTTATTTAATCTGAATGAAATAATATATATATATAGTGCTTCCAATATTAAAAATCACTTCAATTTGAAGAAGTGTGTTTCTCGGATTCTCAGGATGAAATAAGATATCAGAAACCACATATTTCAAAAATAAATTTGTATACATAAAAGTATATACATTAGAGTAATCACATAAATTAAAATCAATACCCTTTGTTAATTTACAATCACATTTTTGGTAAATAAATCAAAACAATCATTTTATTTACTCTATATGATATAAACTAAACTTTATTGATATTGACATAGATATATATTATATTTTAATATAAATATTTATTATTGACACTTCCTACTCATATTATTTTTTAACATTTGTATATTTGGTAACAAAAACTTAAACTATTAATCACAAAATTTTTAATTTGAAAATTTTCAATACAAATTTCAAAATAAAAATATTAAGATCTCAATAATTTTTCACTGGACATTTTAAAATTAACATATTTATTTATTTGTATATATTACATAATTTATTTCAAATGATATTAATATATATAATATGAATATCTATTAATGAAACTTTATATTCATACGATTTATTAGGGTTGGACATTTTATCTGATACCCAAACCCGTATCTGAATCTGATCCGAAGTAGCAAAATACCAAACGGTTATTGAATTCGGAGAGATTGGATATCCAAACCCAAACCGGTAATATCCGAACCCGAACGGGTAATATCCAAACCCGAATGATATCCGAAGATAACCAAACATAAGTATACTTAACCCTATATTTCTAGTTTATTCCTCTCATTTTATTCAAAATATTTAAATTAATGATGCACATTGCTCAAAATTAGATAATATACACATAATTGTGGACAAAATCATTTGCTACTCACTTAAAATACATATCAAGCTCTTGTTTCTTGCATTAACAAAAGTTGCATCTAAAATTACAAAACAACAACTAAATTAGTGATTTTCTGTTTTTAAAGTTTTATCTCCAAGCCTATTAAAAGATAAATCTTTTGAAAATTAGTAAACTAGTTAAGTTAACAATATATTTTAAATACAAAAAAATTAAACAATGAATAATTTATTTATTTTTCTTCAAAATTTAGATATCCAAACCCGACCCAAAATATCTGATCCTAAACATAAAATACCCGAACCGGACCCAAAGTGTAGAAATACCCGAACAGGTTCTATACATTTATACTGAAATATCCAAAAATCCTAAATACCCGATACGAACCCGAACGTGTATCTGAATGCTCACCCCTACGATATATGATCATTTGTATCTTGCTTGAACAAAAAAAATGTTAAACCATTGATCACAAAATTTTCAATGTGAAACTTTTACCGTTTTTAGTAATTTATAGTCATTTTTAAAAATTCAAAATATAACATATAAGAAAAAAATCTAAATTTTTTATTATATCTTTAATGTGATTATTTAATTTCTTTTAATAATATAAAATTAAACAAAAAAAGAGAGGATACAAAAATTGTTATCAAATATGTCTTATTCATAATCATTAAATGTCATATATATGTTAACCATATTAGGTAATTCCGTAGCTTTTATTTAAGGAAAAAAAAAAAAAAAAATTGGTACACTAATAATTAATTGGATAGTTAGTTTAATAAAAATCAAAGTATAAGTTTTTGTGGACCAGCTTATTTTTCTAAGAATTCTAAGAATCATCCTCGTGATAACACGTGGCTACAAAAACATGTTGTAATGCTCCAGGATTAATATATAGGGGATGTATGACAATATCATTCAATTTCATAATGTTACTAGGTGATAATTCGCGTCCGGTGCGGAGTGAGTGGATTAAAAGAGATTATAAATTTTAATCTATATGTATTAAAAAAGTAAAAGTCATAGACACAAATATTACATGTTATATAATGAATGATTGAACAAAATTGTGTTATTGGTTTTGTGTAATTGAAGTATAGTTTGTGGAAGTAAATCTATAAGAGTAAGCAAAACTTATATAAAATTAGTTATGAATTAAAGATAAAATGGAACACATGAAATATAATTATTGCTTTCATAATATAAATTATGAATATAAGATAAAACGAAATATAAACAATAAAATAATAAAATATGAAAAGAACAAATTATAAGGAAACAAAATAAATAAAATACTGAAAAAATCACAACTTGCGAAAATGGTTTTGGTAATGATGATTTGGGAAGAAGATTGTGGTGAAGAGATGTGCTCAAGGCTACATATTTCTATACGTAATGATGCGGGTTTAGGATTAATCTGATGAAATCAAATCAGCCTAATTATAGAAAATATTCACAAATTAATATCACAAAAATTAGCTCCAATTTATATTAAAAACTTGCCTTTACACAAAATATAAATATATTAAAAACATCTACTTGCCTTCGTAGATTGAGATATTTTTAAAAATATTTGTTAGATAATATTTGTTAGATAAATATGTTTTTAGAATTTTTTCTATAATAGCAAAAGATATGTAAAATATATTTAAACGATTTGATCAAATTAAAACTGTAAAATATTTAATTTTTAGCAGTTTAAATATGATATATGTTTCAAATGAAACTTCCTCCTCATATATATTTATAATCATATGTATTTTGCTATACGAAAAAAAAAATTATTGATTACAAAATTTTCAATATAAGATTTTTAACAGTTTTAGTAATTTATAGTCATTTAAAAAATTAAATATAACATATACAAAATTCTAAAATTTGCTGATATGGTTAATATGATTGTTTAATTTATTTAATAGTATAAGATTAAAACAATTATAAATGATACACTAATTGTTATCAAATATTTATCATTGAAAATCACTAATTGTCATATATTTTTAATTATATTAGATAACTTAGTTTGTATTTATGAAAATATATAATATTAAGTAATTTTTAGCATGGTAATTCCGAAGCATGTTATGTAAATATATAACTAAAGCATGGTTAGAATAGAAAGATTAAAATGCGGTACGATATCATACAGTATTGTGTTACAAATATTGAAGGAGCTAAATGTTAGTAATTTCATTACTATATATAAGCTGCCATTAAATTTTATTGAACTTAATTGTAGACACTACCAATATATAAAGTGCCATTAAATTTGATTGAACTTAATTGTAGACACTGCCAATAATACGCATGCATATACGGAAAAGTGAAAATCTTGTAATATTACATTCATTACAATAAATATAAATGGTAATAAAAATATACCATAAACCATATATGTTTTATCAAATATCACTGTATATTATACAAGATATACCATAAACCATATACGTACAATATATACCTAAACCGCACTTTTCATAGTATATATTGTTGTTTGAATATAAGAAAACAAACGGTAAAATCATTACTATACATTTGATAAAATGCCACTGTAGACTATGCAAGATTTATATCTTATTAAAACTCAAATACAAATTAGGTTTGTTTGAAAACATTTATAACAATTTTTAAAAAAAGTTTATTTAGAAACATAGATTGCAGGTTTTTTTTAAAAAATTCATTTGGAAACATAGATTGCAGTTTTAAAAAAGAGGTTTGTTTGGAAATATGGATTGTAGTTTTAAAAAATAGGTTTGTTTGGAAACATGGATAGCAGTATATTAAGAGAAAAAAAGTAATAGGCTTATACTTTTAAAAAAATTTGGAAGTCCATTATATTATGAGAAACTATCTATTTGGTACCTAATAGGGTTCGGTTCAGGTCTATTTGGGTTTCAGATTTCCAAGGTCAAAGATTTCAGTCTCATTCTAATATTTCTAAATTTCAGTTCGGGTTTGCTTCGGATTTTTGCGGGTTCGATTCGAGTTCAGATTTCCCATTTAAATTACTTTTAAAATTTTAAAATTCATTATATATTTATATACTTTAAATTTCTCTAAAACTATAAACAAAATAATATATTAAATATAAATTTGAATAACATATATCAGAATACCTAAATTTGACATATAAATTATTTTAGTTCAAATATTTGGATAGAGAATCAATAATTATTTTAAGTATTTTTGGTGTTTTAAGTATCCTTTTACTATTTAATATATTTACTATTGATTATTTGTATATATTTTCAAGTATTTAAACCATCTTAAAAGTGTCATATATATTCTAGATGTTTTTTATATATATTAAATCTAAAAATAATTAATATATATAAGTATATAAATCTATTTCCGATATATTCGGGTACCCGGAATACTTCGTTTCGGATCGGATTCGATTTTGGTTCTCCAAAAATTAAAATTTTGAATAATTCGGATATTTAATCAATTTCGGTTTGGGTTTGGGTTTGATACTACTTTTTCGGATCGAGATCGGTTCAGTTCTTCCGATTCGGGTATTTTGCATAGCCTTTATATTATTAATATGAAAAACAAATAGAAACATATTTCTGAAAAATATATCCGCGCGAGCGCGCGGATCAAAGTTTAGTTTATATTATGGACAATACATACTGTATATATAGTTGTTGGAATATAATAAAAACGAACAATAACCATATGTTTCATGCTTCATTATTTGTGAACTATAAAGATGGTCGGTTAAGAAGTATACCCAAAGCATATATAACTATATTGCTATACATATATAAACAGTTCTTACACCTATGATATCATACACACAAAGTTCTTTGGTTAATATCTATAGAACTAAACTTCTCATAGAAACGGTGTTTGCTAGTACATATGTGTGTAAATTAATATGATCATTATAAAAGTATTTCTTACATTTCAAGCAGCAAATATTACTAAACCGGATGTTAATCTAGGTTTGTATTTTCATATTATAGTTATTTAACATTATGATAATTTCATTAACATGAGTAAACTGATGTATTTTATATGATAATATAAATGATTAAGTAATAATATCATATGGATGTCCAATGGCATATCTTGTAATTAATCTAGTAAGAGCAGGGTTTTTAAAATAGGGATGTGAAAAGATCTAATATGTTGACACCTAAACATAATATCAATTTTGTTATTAACTTACACTTTTAAGGTTTATTCTTAAAAATGATCTTTCTTTAATATATAAGGGATGTAATCAATATCATGAGTTTAATTTCATTAACTCCATTTAATTCTCCAATTTGATCTATTAAAATCTGATCCACTTACTGTAATTTAATTAATATCCAATTTGATCTATTTGTTACCTTTTACATTTTTATAAATATATGCTAATAACAACATTATGTGTTTCTATATAAGATTATATAATCATTTACAATTGTGTTGATTGTTTTTTTTTTAATATTCATATATGTTAAAATTGATATAAATAGTTGTAGATTTATAAACATAAAAGTTAAATTTAAGAGTTTAAAATATAAATATAAATTTTATTGTATAGTAATTTTTATGTAATGTATTTGTTTTTACACTTCAAACATATTAAAATGTTTCAAATGGGTTTTAAAAGTAGTTTTTAATATTCTTCTACTAGGGTTGGTCCGCCTTACGGGCGGGAATACTGTATTTGTGATGTAAGTTATTATTTTTGTAGTTTGTGTTTTAGGTTTCCATTTCCAAGTGATGTGTATGATAATGATTTTTATTTTTTTAGAAAGTTTTAAGCGAGGATAAACTATATGTGATAAGATATATTTTACTTGTTTATAATAGTTGTTTGTATATCAAAGAGTTGTGGCATTAATATGTGGGCTTTTAATGTAAAAATCTCTCAAGTATGTTTCATTTGGGTAGAAACCCCTCAATTAATGATTCAATATATTAACCCCTAACGTTATATATGAGAATGAAAGAGCCCCTCCGTTAATTCAACCGTTTAAGCAATAACGATGTGTTTTGATTATCTTGTAAACTAGTACATGATATTTTAATTAAACAACACGAGTACACGACATTAGCTTAGAACAACATGTAGTTTAAGATTAGTTTAAGCTTACGGCTTATACCATCAAGACGGAGATGATGAACCCTAGTTTCTCAAATTCTGAGATTTCCGAGTTTTAATTGTGAGATGTGAGAGAGGTGAATTCGAGAAAAGCTTATAGACTCTTTATATGTTCGTGTGTTCTGTGTGGAAATTGAAAAGCGACAGTGAAGGAATCGTGGCAAACCGAAGAAAAAGGAAAAAGGGTGAAAGATGAGTCTGTGTGAAATTTTCATGTTCGTGTGTTTTGTCTTTTTATAAGTTCTATATTTATGATGAAATTTTCATGTTTGTGTTTTTTTTTTTGGAACACATTCATATTAATAACCATAACAAGAGTTAGGTGTTGGCCATTAAAGCCTCAACCATAACAAGATAGTCGCCATTCATGTTTGTATATATTCTGATAATTTAGTGACTTGATTGTGGATCATATATGACAAAATGTAAATAGTAAAAGATGAGTCTGATGACCTTTAACCGAGACCAACAACATCTCTACGACAACAACTTGGCCAAATGACACAAACAACTGGAGCATAAGACATAAACAAGGTACAAATCATACACCACCAACAACTAAGAATAACAATTTGACCAAAAGAAACTAACAACACTTCTAAAACTTAGCTCTAATACTCTCCAAGACACTAATAATCTCTTCAATGTCTTTCTTCATATGAAAGGCTTTCTTCAGCTCCATCAAAATTTTTCTCTAAGAAATAGCAAATCACGTACAAGTTGGTAACATAAGAATCTAAATAGAAAACATAAGAACCAAAATAATTTTGTTTACTTCCCTGGACGGAGAAGAATGGAGAAAATTTACAAGAACCCTAAAATTTTCCGATTTGGGAATTCTGGAAATAGATAAAAAAAAAAAAGAGATATGAAAGCTGTGACATTTTTGGTAATTCAATGAACCGGTGCATTTCTGATTTAACGACAAATTACAACTTTTAACTTCAGGTAGAAGGAGGGGTTGATTCATTAAAAAACTGACTTTGGGGGTTTCTATGTCATGTTCTTAATTGAGGGGTTTTTACCCAAATGAAACATACTTGAGGGGTTTTTATGTTAAAAATCCTTAATATGTTGTGAGAGCTTCAAATAGTCTTCAAGTTGTTTCCTTTTACAAGACATTTATCCCATATTCGGTGTGCGTTATTTGTGGTTTGTAGTAATTTGGGTTTGGAAGGATTTGTTTTTGGGTAATTTTTTGTGTATATTATTAGAGTAATTACTTTTTATGTTGAAATTATAGTTTTCGACATGCTATTGGAGTGGAAGTGGTACTTATTTGAAGTTGCATTTTTTATTAAATGTAGAATGTTATATTGAATGTGAAGAAGGTGGTAAAAAATAATCAAAATATGAAAACATTGAAACTGAAAAGTGTAAAAACTGAGTAGTGGTCGATGAGTGTAGGAACTTGTTAGTTACCGTAAAACCAACTCTAAAAACTTCTCCATTTGTTTTCCAAATTATTGAGATGTTAATTTCTTGGTGGCATTATAAAAATCATATTGATTACATAACACCTCTTTTTCAATATAAAGACATCGCATAATGGACGTTTGATCTATTTCCAGCATTTGTCAACTCAAAACATGTTGGTTGACCGTTCATGGCTAACCATAAATTTCAAGCATTCTGCATGTTATCCTATGCATAGCAAAATTATGGCATAGAGATCGTTACTTTTACCACAATTGTTATTTTCCCATTTACGTAGATGTTTAGTCCTTGTTGCGGTTTTGTCAGCAATGCCAAAATTGTTTTTTTTCTATTTTATTCTTTTTTAAAAATTTTTAATATTAATTTTTGTCTAGATTAAGTAAAGACCTTCTTAAGTAAAGACCTTCTTACTTAATCTCATACCGTGACTTTTACAGTTATCGATCTAAACTGAACTGAATGGTTTTAAAATATTTTAAATCTCTATGTTACAATTAAAATAAAAAGTAAAGAAAAACACATCGGTTAAATATTTATTGTAAATTTCAATTCAAGTACGATATTGTTTCTAAAACTTAAAATGAAAATAGTTATGAATTTTAATGTTATAAAACTTAATTTAAAAAGTATTTATATATATACATATTTTTAATCAATAAGGTCATTTTAAATACATTGTACAGTTAAGAGATATTACTTATATGCACTACTTTATCGAGTAGAACTATGTGAGGAGTTATTATCCAAAACCTTAGTTATTTAATGAGAGGTGAAATTATTGCAAAAGCCCAAAAAGGCATTTTAATAATAGGTTTAAAACACAGCAAACTTTAGAAGATGACAAAATATAAAACCAGCACAGATGCCGAAGTAATATTCAAATATTAAAAACTGACTCAAATATTCAAAATAGAAAACTATATCAACTCCATTTATTTCTTCCATGCCTTCTTGGCCACTTTCGAATAGATGACTCCTCACGATTAGTACCACCAAATTTAAACTTAGAGAGGACTTCATTATCATCGTCACCCTCCTGTTAATCTGAAATATCACTATTTGTATTCTACAAAAGAATGATAATGGAATATATGTTTGAACTTACGTCGGCAACAAAGTCGGCGAGTGGCAGATGATGCGAGAGATTGTGAATGACTGATGGTTGGCAGTAAAATTGTTTGGCTTACCCTGACCTGGAAGCTGTATGTATTACCACTGCAATAAAAGGCGGTGGCTGCATCTCATCTGGATTAACTCCCTGTCCAGCCTATGTGTTGGACGTATCTGTTGCAAGTTCATAACACATAGTATATGGAATATGTCACACAATGCTATGTGATGCAATGTATGGATACCATAAGAATCTTATTGCCGACATAGCATTGTTATGCAGTTTAGTCATCTCTCCATCGAAACCAACAAAAAGACCCTCATCAGTGTCATTAGCAATGCTCATCTCCACACGATACCTATGAAAGTAGATACAATCTGTGAAAACCGTGTTGGTTGTGGGTTGGTGGTGATGTTTTAGGTTTTTATGAGATTAAATTGAAAAGGAATAAAAGAGGCAAGTGGTTCATAATACTGGAGCACACAACATCGTTGGTGTTATTGCAGCTTACGCAAGTAAAAGACAACACAATTCATTGATTTCAGTGACCTTGCCAGTACAGACGAATTCAATTTCCTACGGTGCATAATTATTAGAATCACATACGGAGTATAAACTTGCGGAATCTATATATATAAAATTTTATGCTACAACCTGAGGTTGGGTGGTGATGATGAACTCATTCAGCTCAGATATATGCTCAACGGCTCAACCTTGGCGTATCTCCTGAGCAATGTAGGTACTGGAGTGTTCCCAGTTCTTTAGAGACCAGTCTACATGATTGTGAAGTTTCACCATTAGATACTTAGTAGAAAAAAATCCCTCGTGCATAAGTCTCTTTATCGAAAAATTTGTGTTGCAGACGTAGCATTCAAAACAGACATCCTACAAAACACAGATTTAATGTGTGTGTTCAACAACTATTAGATAATTCAATTTTTCCTAATAAAAAGTATTAAGAAACACAATTAATATTGTAAAACGCATACACTATCGAGTTAAATCACAGTAAGAATTGTACCTCCAACAATTTTAGGATCGATAGTCGTGACAACAACTCTTGGATCACCTTGAAAGCCTTCCAATAAAATGATCAATGCATAATCTGAAGAATAATTTTGAAAAATTAGGAAAATGATGAATGGCATCATTTGAAGAGATATTAACTTATCCATTTTGATCGTTACCATAACACGTTCCTTTCCCTGTGGAACGTCACACACTATACTTTTCACAGCAGTGAGTCCTTGAAGAATATCTGAGAGACGATTGGCAGGTTTATTATTTATCAGTTACAGTTACGCAGCTGGGAGGACACAGGAATAAGTGGTTGTACTTGGAAGATGTGTGTTTATATTGGCTAGGCCATACATCGAATCTTGAGCACGAAACCTAAACCGCTCTTGAGGTATCGGTGAGACGGGTTCGTTTAACTCAACAAATGTGGTTGAATCACTGAACCGAATTGTTAGAGAAGTGTCGGTTAGTCCAAAATTCTGATTGCACCGTGTCACATCGAATCCGCTTAAGGTGAACAGTGAACCAGCCTTCAGAAGGTGTAGGAAAGTGTGCCGCGACGGTTGACATTCACGGTGGCTGCCATGACTGTCGACGGAAACACATGTGTGAAACGGAGAAACAAACAAACAGATTAAGGATTCAACATTCAAAAGAGTTTGATTAAAATCTTAATACAGAGTATTGAATATTTATGTATATAATCACCAGAATCTATATAAAGTAAGATGTTTATGAGTTTCAAGAACGAAATACCTTAGAACCGTGTGTGTGGATTGAAGAAGGAATTTAAGAGGATTGAATCTGTAACCGATTGATCTTTGGATCGGCCGGAAGAAGAGGAATAGATTAATCAAAACCCTAGTATCGATACGGCGAAGGTGAGAGATGGATGAAACAAAAAGTCATAACGCCACGTTTCGAAGCAATCTTATCACGATTTGCAACGTACTGTATCACACATACGAACGTCGTTTCTTCGTTTAGGGTTAGAGGCCACATTCATCTCAGCGGGCCCAATAAATCTTCCAGTTTCAGAGTCCAATCCCACAAAACGTTAGCAAAGCCCACGACGACAAAGTTAAATGATAGGGTGTGTTTTGGCGCGGATTGACACGTGTGGGCTCCTCGATAAATAATTTTATGACCTGGAATCCTAGGTGGCAGCACCAAAAGAGAAAAAAACATTTCTTTATATATAAAGATATTTAATTTTTTTGTTCTTCTATATATATTTTAAAAATAATAATAGTCTTCTATATTTTTCAAAGAATATTGGCTCAGCCCATTTATATTTATATCTCCGGACAAAATTAACATTTACTGCATTTATTTATTTTTTGTCTTCTTCAACACTTTAATCTGTTTGAAACAAAAATAAATAAATTAAATTTCTCTTGATGACCATTTGGATTTCTTGGAAGATTGCCAACTGACAGATTGGTAAGTCTTATCTCCCTTGTTCTTTATTAATACGAAGTGAGTTTTACGGGTTAAAAATAGAAGGGATCATAGATTCATATATTATGGCCTTAGTGGGCTTTGATAGGGCCTGTCATTGGTCGGTATAAAACTCTTATTTTTGATTGGTGGACGCTATAGTTGCCGATATTAATTAAAACTAGGTAATTACCCGCGCTACGCTGCGGGATTTTTTTTATTTTAAATTTTATTTCATATAAAATATTTTCATTTTATAAATGAATAATTATATTAATATAATTTTTGTATCTAAATATTTATAATCTAGACATATATTGTATTTTTTATATTTTGGTTATTGTATAATAATTATTTATTTGATATTAATCTTTAACAGATTAGCTTCCAAATTAATTTTTTCGCACCTTTACTCTCAAGTTGGTGGTGTAAGATCTCACTGTTTTCTTTGGGTTTTAGGTTCCAGTTTGTAGTCTAAAAGACTCTAATAATATCTTCTTTCCATTCCATAAAAGTATTTTGTATTTTAAAATTTATTTCAATATAAATATCAGTTTTACATTTTTATATATTAAAAAATCGGTTTAATCCTTGTTTTTACCTTTTGTATCGATCAAATAAAAAAATAATGTGGACTTCTAATTAAAAATAATATAAAGAACTTAAGCATTTTCTTAATATATTTTTTTGACAGCCATCTTATAACCACACTTATGTGTTTGATCCTTATTTTGATTTCGTATTCTATCTTTCTTACTAAATTATATATGCTAAATTTTTGTTTACATCAGTTTTATATTTATACTTTATTATTCATTTATTTTTCAATTGAGTTTAAGGTTAAAGATAGAAGTCCAATTCATTTCTTTTCCTACGCTTTTCTGGTTCACGAAATTGAAAATTCAACATTGTAGTAAATGTCCTTCACTTCACTTCAAATTTAAAATTCAATATTGTAGTAAAATAATTAGCCTTTGTTAAAATAATATATTTTGTAAAATGATTCAGTAAATATTCTCTATCACCAATATTAGTATTGGCTTTTGAAAAATATTTTACATAGAATATATTATGTGATATTTTTGATAAAATTTGTCACATAAATGTTTGTGCATTATTTATTTGTTAATGTAGTTGCTCCTTCATTTTGATGAACTTGGCAACCAACTTTGAGAATGAGACCGACCATCTGCATCAGAAGACGAGAGCTAGTATGATCGACTCTTTTTAGTAGTAGAACCAAAGCTATGATCGACTCTTCTTAGCAGTTAGAACCAAAGCTAGCTTTTTCGACTCTTCTTGAGTTTCAAAAAAAATTATTCTTGAGGAAATCTCAGCTTAGTTTAAGCTTAACAACTCATCAAATAATCCATCATCGGTTTGATTGTTTGTGGCTTATTCACTCGTTGGAATTACGGATTGTGAATTTGTGGTCTTCTTCATGTTTGAATGTTACTTATGTTATATGGTCTTCGATTGTTATATGGTCTTCGATTTCACTAATTTAGTAATAAATTGTAATAACTTGGTTTACTATAATTTGTTTGGTTTGTCTAATTATATTTATTTTTATCAAACCAAAACTCAATTATTTTATTCACTTTCTAACCCGTATATTTCTGTAAGCATATATATTTCCTTCTACCTAAAGCCAAGTTATCATCTTCTTTATATTGTAAACACTGATGCTTTTCACCAGCACCTCTTTTTCTTATCTTCTCTTCTTCCCCTCCTTCAGACTTCGTATGGTTCTTGGTTCATCCCTCAAATCCTCCTCTCCGTTCATGTATGCGAAAAAGACGTTGTGTTCATCTCTGATCGTCACCACCACTGTTGTCCTTAGAGTGATAGAGTCATCTCATCTTTACTCTTGTTGGTATTATGTAGCGGAACCGAGACGTGGAGGAGAGCGACGTCGGAGCTGCCGCTCTTCACCATCACTGGATGCTGGAATCTTCACAATCCACCAGAGATCTGCACCGTTACCATAAACCCTAGAACTCCCACCCAAAACTCTCTACACTTATTCACGAATCTCTTCACTCTCCGAGAAAGAAGATGGAGGAGGATCGTGTTCTCTCATCTATGATATAACATGATTTTAATGGTATTTAGGATATCATTTAGCTCATTCTAATCATTCTAGGTTGTATTTAGGTCTTTATATTGCATTTTCATACATAATTGCATTTGATAGAGTTTGGAATGAACATTTGGAAGTTTATGGCGAAAATCATGGGTTAAATTGCACATTATGGAAGTCTTGGGCCCAATGTGATTTTAACAAAAGTTCAGGGACCAGCGCTGCAAATTCACAATTCTTGGTTGGGTTAAATTTCACAATCGAAAGTACAGAGGTTGATTTGAGAGGGTGTATCTGCAATATCAAGAGTTTTGGGGTCAAATCGTGAATAGTCGAAAACGTTAAGGACTATATGTGCAAAACAGCTAAAGATCACCATTGTCGTTCTTCTTCACTTCGATCCCGACAATTCCGGCGATTACCACGGCTGTTTCCGACGATTGCGATGGCTGAGAGTACGACGGAGTAGGCGATTTGGAAGAGAGACCCATTGGAGGAGTTGTCGAGCTTCTCAATCGGAAGCTCAGCCACGACGGAGTGATAACCGGAGTTGCAGAAGACGAGTACGGTGCTGCTGGCTGGACCACGAACCGAACCACCACCACGAGCCAAGCCTGAGAAGAAGAAGAAGATGGAGGTCACGATTCAGGCCCGAGACAGACGATGAACTGCGACGGAGAAGAGGAAGCTCGAGACAGAGGTGAATTATGAGGAGATGAAGCTGGCCACAAGGCTGGAAGAGATGAGTCGAACTATGAAATCCAGTGACAGAGAAAGTGAACTAAAGATGAATCAAGAGACCCACGAATCTGTTCACTCCACCATCTTTGAGGATATGATTTTGATTTCAATGGAGAAGAAAAAATGACGTGTAGAAACGAAATAAGTTAATTGGTTCTCCAAGTTTTTTCAGTTAATGACATGTCAGTTCCTCATGCATTTTAAAGTCTGATGTGTCATGCTCTGGAGAGAACCAAGCCTAATTATTGTGTTGATTCTAAAAAAACAGTGGCATGGTAACGTAATTATCTCTAAAAAGCAAGGGAAGAATCTTAGTAGATATTATGTTTAATAGTATACACTAGATTTTAATTCACGCTTAAAGTAAGATATTTTACTTTGTAAAAATTTATTAAAAACATACAAAATACTTTTTTATGGATGTTAAAATAAGTAAACCCGCTCTATTTAAACACATTTCATTTAAGAGCCACATAATTTTAAACCCGGATCCGTTTACACCAATTTAGTTTAAAGATCTAATACGATTTTTCCTTCTAAATATGTGAATCGGCGAATAAGTGATTATTTTATATATAATTACTGATATTAATTAATGTTTACATTACGTGATTTACCTATATTTATTAATTGATATAATAATTTAATTATGTTTATAATTTTTATATATTATAATGTTTTCTAAAAAGAGAATTAGTTATGTTAATCCGAATTATATTAAAAATAAGGAAACTTTCATTTTTGCCACTTATTCATGTTTATCACCACTAAAGAGATATTTTTAAAAATATCTTCTTCATTAAGTGCCAAAAGATTTTTATACCCTTGTTCTCTCTCTATATATATATAATAAATAATTATTTAAATAAATAAATAATAATAATAATAATTTTTTTATGTTTTCGAATTATAATTTTTCAAATTGAAACTTTTCTATATTTTTTTATGATTTTTCGAACTTTATTTTTCAAAATTTATTTTTGAAACTATTTTTTTTAATTCCATTTTTTAACTATGTATTTATATATTTATTAAAATCTAAATTTTACATTCCAAAAACCCTACGTCATCCCTCAACTCTAAACCCTAAATCTAGATTAGTTAACAATATTCATATGCTTCATTAAAAGTGAGGGTAAAAACGGTTAGTGTAAACATAAAAAGTAGTACTATGAATGTGGTATTTTTGGCAATTTCTCTTAAAAATATATTAATGACAAAATATACATTTCTAAATAATTATAGAATTTCAAAATTATTAATAAACACACAATTATAAAATTTTATTAATATATCACATAATATCAATTTTATTTTAAGAATATTATTTTATATTTTAATAGTTTAGGTTCAGAATTTTGTTAAATTTAAATTTAATAAATGATTCATAGATTTCTAGTAACAAATACTATCAAATTTTGATCTGTATATTCTCTTATATATAAGGAATAATATATTTGTTAAAATAATATCTAAGAATATTCTACTTAAATCATCTATGTGATAATTTTATTGGACTTTTTCTAGTATAATAAATTCTTATATGCGATCAAATAACTAAATAGATTTATAGGTTTTTACAAATATATAACTGAATTTATGTGAATCTTTGTAATTTATGTTTTTATGAATTTTTTTTTTGTCATCATTTATGTTTTTATGAATTAAAAATATGGAATAGCTCAAAGAGATCGCAATGTCAACTTTAGTGTTTTTCCAAAAGTTCAAATATAGTAAAATGTTTCCGTATTGAATTTTTATTTAATTTGTGCTTGGCTAAACTTTTTCTAATTACTTAACTACTAAAATACATTTAACTAAATGGATAAGCATAAAACTTGATTCTCACATGTTGACAAAAAGGAAATAATACATTGGAGGCATTATGTATATTGCCTCCAATGTATATTGCAATATTAGTATATAAAAAGTATATTGTTTATAATAATTGTATAGAATAAATTGAATAAGTATATGGTAGAATGTGAATATGTGATGCACTAAAACCAGTGTCATCAACTATGATTTGAAGAATAAATTGAGTAAGCACCGTAGCAAACTGTTTAAGGTTTAAAGACTTCAACACCAGATCTAATGTTCGAATCCCATACTATGCAATTTTTTTTTGCAGATTATAGAAAATCGATTTATTAATGCAGACTACAAAAGAAAATCTTACAAGAAATCTTCAACAAGGTGTAAACAAATTTGATCAGGATAACCAAAAGTTTTATTATTTTTCTTCTTTCAAAAAAGTTATACATGTTGTACAAAAAGGTTTTTGATGAATAAATTTGGGCAATTTTCTCAAATAGTTATTTTTAAGTTTTTTTGTCACAAAATAACTTTCAGTAAAAAAATGAACAAAATAGCTTTTTTTATTTTAAAGTTTTTAATATTTATTTTTTATTTTTTAAAATTTGAAACACTAACTTCAAAAATGTACCCTATTTTTTAATAAAACTTCTTTTGATTATTTTTTTTCGTTGAAGGCTATTTTTACGATAAAAACTAAAAAAGAAGTACTATGGAATTTCTTCGACAAATTTAGCATTCCTCACCAAAAAGAAATATGTGATACTGTACATAGATATATCGGCCTTTTGGGCCGCACTGCATTAACAATTCAGTGAGAAAAATGTTTATTTTATTAGAGACTAAAGTGTTGCAGCCTGCAACTTGCAGGCTATGGAAACTGCACAGAAACTTCAGCATCTGGCTAGAGACAAACGTTGACCGAACTCGGTAGACCAACCAAGCTTCTACCTACAAATGTCCATTTCTAAAACGTGTTTTTTAGTTCCAACAACAACCACGTAATTAAATATTCAGTTTATTTACATACAAATATATAATCTATTTTTAAGCTATCAAACGAGACTTAATATATAAAATTTCAAATACAATTAAAAACGAATTTGAAAACCAACAAAAAAAAATGTTTTTTTTCCAACGCAATGCTGAATTTTTATAAACACTAAAACCAGTTTATTTTTAGTTTGTAATGCATAAACCATCATCACCTACCAAAATATCTTTATCTTATTCTATTATAAAAACCTTTTCTCATCTCCCAACAATCCCATTCCATCTTCTCTCATCTTATTACAACACAGCCCATCCTCTGTTTCAACAAAAAATGGAACCAACCACAACCCAGAACGGATCCGAACACGAACTCTCGGAGTTCGAGAAGACCCAGAAGAAGTACCAAGACTTCATCGCTTCCCTTCCAAAGAGCAAAGGCTGGAGACCCAAAGAGATCCTCATCCAACACGGCGGACACTGGTGGCAAGAATGTCTCCTCGAAGGCCTCCTCCACGCCAAAGACCACTTCCAAGCACGACCCACCGACTTCCTCGTCTGCAGCTACCCGAAAACAGGAACCACCTGGCTCAAAGCCCTGACTTACGCTATCGTCAACCGTTCTCGCTTCGACGACGCCACGAACCCGCTCCTCAAACGGAACCCTCACGAGTTCGTGCCTTACGTGGAGATAGACTTCGCGTTTTACCCCACCGTCGACGTCCTTCAAGACCAAAAGAACCCACTATTCTCAACCCATATCCCAAACGGGTCGTTACCCGAGTCCATTGTCAACTCCGGTTGCAAGATGGTTTACATCTGGAGAGACCCCAAGGACACGTTCATCTCCATGTGGACTTTCTTACACAAGGAGAAGTCTCAAGAAGGTCAACTCGCGAGTCTTGAAGAGTCTTTTGATATGTTCTGTAAAGGTTTGTCGGTGTACGGTCCTTATCTGGATCATGTGTTGGGTTACTGGAAGGCTTACCAAGAGAACCCCGAGAGGATTCTGTTCCTTAGGTACGAGACGATGAGAGCTAATCCTTTGCCGTTTGTGAAGAGGTTGGCTGAGTTCATGGGTTATGGGTTTAGTGCTGAGGAAGAGGAGAAAGGGGTTGCTGAGAATGTTGTGAAGCTTTGTAGTTTCGAGACGTTGAAGAATCTTGAAGCTAATAAAGGTGATAAGGAGAGGGAGGACCGTCCTGCTGTTTATGCGAATAGTGCTTATTTTAGGAAAGGGAAGGTTGGAGATTGGGCGAATTTTCTGACTCCGGAGATGGCTGCTCGTATCGATGGGTTAGTGGAAGAGAAGTTTAGAGATACTGGCTTGCTTGAACATGATCAGTGAAATGTGTTTTCTTTGATCTCTTCTGGTCCTTTTGTTGTTTGGTACAAAACAGAGGTTGCTCTGATTTTCTATTCGGTTCTGTATTGTTTGTAATTTGTATCATCATATTTATAACCAGAGAAAGATCTTTGATGCTTGAGTTAATAAACATTCAGAGCTACTTCACCTCTGTGCATGAATAGAAAAGAAGTGCTGCCAAAAAAAAAATATATATAATAGAAAAGAAGTTCAAGACACATCTAGCAAAGATGGATGACTACAAAGTCAAATCCTTTCAGTATATAACATATTAGTACACTCTTGAGTCTTCACTAGCACAGTCTGCTGCTATTCTTTAATAAAGCTGTGTAAGAATTTACGTGACTATATGTAATGTATGTTTCCATAATGACTTGATTAAGAAAACCAAGTCTAAGTCTTTCAGCTTCTTAGTGGCTCCACTCCCGGTTCAGTTTTCTGTACCAGTAAGGTTTATGCTTAATTACTTAGTAATTGAACATTTTAGCCACGGTTGTTCGCATTGTAGTGAATCACAGCCACTCTCTTGGTCATCATGTTGTTGATGTTCTTTTTCTTTTGAATGAATGTAAAATTTATTCAACCAAAAACTTATTTACATCAAGTGCGTCAGTTTTTTTTTGTATTTAAAGAATCAAAAAATGCTTTAAATAAAAGAATTTATCCAGTTCCTATCACCGTATAAATTTTATATCCCCGGAGGAAACATCCAGGGTTTCCATAGCGTTTCTTAGGAGTTCCTCTCTTGCCAGTAATGATAGCAGTCACGTTTGCTTCTATCAGGTTGGAAACATTTTATCCCAAATGCCCATCCACATGCTCTTTAGTCAAACTTTGAGCTGATGAGAGGATTTGAGAAGTTGAGGTACTTGCAATAACGGTACAAGGTTAAATAAAGGTTTCAAAAAAGAATATCAAAGCTACATCCTAATCTAAGCATAAGATTATAAGTAGGTCGAAGTGTGTGGGCATGAAACAGTACTTGTAGAATATGTAATCGTCCATTTTATGCTCCTTATTATTCAAGAATGATATACACTAAATAGGTTAATCATATTAGTTATTGTCTGTTTAAAGATGGTATGGTTCAAATTTAAATGGAGATAAGTCTAACTCTCGAAATTGCTAGTATCCCTTAGAGCCGATCTGATCCTAATCATGATCGAAAACGGGCAAATGTGATTTAAGTGAACCGAATGTTTGAGATCATTTTACTACTTGTCTCCGAAGATGAAATTTCGTTCAAATGAACAAATTTTTCTAGATTCAATTTAAAATTAATTGGCGGTAAGTGGAGTGGCTCAAGTCCCTTATATATTACTCAAGTCTTTTACATATTTTCAACGTGAGATCTTCTCTCCAACACTTTCTCTAGAAATAATGGTGTGTGTAACTATTAGGACGTGGATCAACTCTGATACCATGTCAAATTTCTTGGGCTTTCAACTTAAAACCAATTGGTGGTAAGTATGAAAGAATGTGAGGATAAAGAGATGTAGATGAAGAACATTGAAGAACAGAGAGAGAGAAAGAGAGAGAGAAAGTCTATTCCCTTAAAATTCAAATTGTGGATCTAGATCCAAGTTTTTTCAAGGCAAGTTGCCTCTATACATAATACAATAAAATATTTATTGTTTAAAAATACTCAACGGTCTTCTTCTTCTTCTTCTTTGCTTCTCAAGTCTGGTCTTCTGCTTCTAAACTTAAGTCTGATGCTTCTTATAAAGCCTTATAAAACCTTATAAAACCTTATAAAACCTTATAAAACCTTATAAAACCTTATAAAACCTTATAAAACCTTATAAAACCTTATAAAACCTTATAAAACCTTATAAAACCTTATAAAACCTTATAAAACCTTATAAAACCTTATAAAACCTTATAAAACCTTATAAAACCTTATAAAACCTTATAAAACCTTATAAAACCTTATAAAACCTTATAAAACCTTATAAAACCTTATAAAACCTTATAAAACCTTATAAAACCTTATAAAACCTTATAAAACCTTATAAAACCTTATAAAACCTTATAAAACCTTATAAAACCTTATAAAACCTTATAAAACCTTATAAAACCTTATAAAACCTTATAAAACCTTATAAAACCTTATAAAACCTTATAAAACCTTATAAAACCTTATAAAACCTTATAAAACCTT
>NC_027749.1:22648544-22654901 GCF_000695525.1 Brassica oleracea var. oleracea | reverse complement strand
TAGGCTCTCCATGATAATCCGTAGGTTGTTTGCCCTATCTGAGGCCCCTTGAGATAGATCCTTGAGATTGTCCCAACTCTTCTCCTCATAATAGCCTCTAGATTCCACAAACTTGACCTCTCTGGATACTAAGACTCTTCTTGTCTCTGGAGAGTAGCATTTGTAACCTTTTTGAGTGGTAGAATACCCAATGAACACTGCCTTTGTGCTTCTGGCCTCAAGTTTGTTCCTATGATCACCTGTTTGCAATACATAGCACAAGCACCCAAATACCCGTAAATGGTCAATAGATGGTTTTCTTTTGTTCAATACCTCATAAGGTGTGGCATCATCAAGGACTCTTGTTGGAGTTCGGTCGATGAGGTAGCATGCTGTCATGACTGCATCTCTCCAGAACCTCTTAGGCATGTTGGTGTAGAACATCATGGACCTGGCCACTTCCATCAGATGTCGGTTTTTCCTCTCAGCTACACCATTTTGTTGTGGAGTGTAAGGGCAGCTGGTTTGATGGCTTATTCCATGCTTGGCCAAGTGGGATTTGAAAGCTGTGCTTGTATATTCCCCTCCATTATCTGACCTGAATACTTTGATCTTAACATTGAACTGATTAGTTATGTAGCTCTGGAAGTTTATAAATGCATCTAGTACTCTATCTTTAGATGGTATCATAGTCAGCCATGTATATTTAGATTTCTGGTCTATGAAGGTGACAAAATATCTATGATTTTCCCTAGAAGTGCATGGTGCAGTCCAGACATCAGAGTGTATAAGATCAAAGCATTTCTCATAGATAGTAGATGACTTGGGAAACACAGTCTTGCAATGTTTGCCAAGAATACATGCTTCACATCCATCATTTTTGAAATAAACATTAGGCAATAACAGGTTCAGTGCTCTAGAATGGGGATGGCCTAACCTAGCATGCCACAATACATCATTTTTTAAGACAGGGATTGAACTAAAAGCATAAGGTAAACATGATCTAGTCATGGTGTCTTCAAGCAGGTACAAGTCCTCTTTAGTAACACCCTTTCCGATCATCTTAAGAGTCTCAATATCCTGAAATACGACATCATTAGGACTAAAAATAACCTTGTAGTTAAGATCAGTGGCAACCTTCTTGACCACATTGGGCAGTTTATAAGAGGCATTTAAGGATAAACCAAGTGTGTTACCAGAGTTCTCCTTGAGGGCTTTGATGAGAGCATCAAGATCAGACCTCTTGATTGTCTCATCTTGGGTAGTCCTCATGATAGAACAGCCACTGAATCCCAAGGTCTTCCCTTCTCCAGCCGCAACCGAGTTCATGGGACGAGGAGTAGATGGCTCGCCCATTTCACCAGAGAAATTCCCCCTTGCATCAGAGTAAGGTGTCCTGAACTTCTGAGGCTTGAGGTGTGGGTGAAGGATCCAACATTTGTCTTTGCCGTGACCTTTTTTCTTGCAATGGTCACACACCCACACTTTCTTGTCTTCTGGCTTGTAATACCTCTTGTTAGCTATGCCCTCATGTTTGTGCTCATTTCCTTCAGCTTTGTTAGCTATGATAAGGTCTCCTTTGCCACCAAAGAGTCCCACTTAGCCTTGCTCCTTTTGAATCTGAGCTCAAAGCTCCTCAAGTGATGGAAGCTTCTCACTTCTTAGAATGTGTTTGATTAGATCACTATAACCCGGGTTGAGAGTGAACAACAAAGCAAAGACCTTGTCTTGCTCCTTTCTCTCATTAAGTACATCCGGATCAAGACTGGCCGGTCTTAGCATCTTTAACTCGGCCCACAACGATATGAACTTCCCAAAATGCTTGGAAAATTCAGTGTCCTCTTGACTGAGAGTGTTGATAGCCCTCTTGACTTCAAACACCCTACTGATGTTAGATATATTTCCATATACCTTCCCTTCTGGCTGGAGAGTATCCCACAGCTCCTTGGAAGTTTCACAGTAGGAGTAAGCTTCCAAGATAGAGGTTTCAAGACTATTATGAATGATGGAAAGGACCATGAGATCCTTCTGACTTCTCTTTCCTCCTCCTTTAGCCGCAGCAACAACTTCTTTACCATCCTCTCCTAGTATGGTCTTCTTGGTGTCTTTGTCGTCAACAACATACTCCCAAAGACCTCTGCCTCCAAGAGCGGTTTTGACAAGTCTAGACCATAGTAAGTAGTTGGTTCCCTTGAGGGTAACCGGAATAGACACGGATTTAAAGACATCCGTTTATGAGTTTTCCATTTTTTTTTTTCTGGGAATGAAGAACAACTCAAGAACAGGATGAACTTTACGAAAAATAGAAAGGGAAAATCAGATATTTGTGGAAGTAAAGAGAATAGAGTAGATAAGAATGAATCTCAGGAGCTTACTTGCTCTGATACCATGAAAGAATGTGAGGATAAAGAGATGTAGATGAAGAACATTGAAGAACAGAGAGAGAGAAAGAGAGAGAGAAAGTCTATTCCCTTAAAATTCAAATTGTGGATCTAGATCCAAGTCTTTTAAAGGCAAGTTGCCTCTATACATAATACAATAAAATATTTATTGTTTAAAAATACTCAACGGTCTTCTTCTTTCTTCTTCTTTTTCTTTGCTTCTCAAGTCTGGTCTTCTGCTTCTAAACTTAAGTCTGGTGCTTCTTATAAAGCCTTATAAAACATTTATAAAACCTTATAAAACCTTTATAAGACCATATAAAACCTTATAAGTATTTTCAAGTTTGACAGCTTAATTCTCAAGTCTAGCTGCTTAATTCTGCTTCATGTCAACAAAGTGGAGTGACCAAGTCTCTTATATATTACTCAAATCTTTTAACTATTTTGAATGTGGGATCTTCTCTCCAAATGACGCATCTAAACTTTGAAGTCAATATGAATTTTTTCCTGTTAATAAGGAAGAGTTTGGGTTTAGGGATAGTCTTTTCTGACCTAAAATTATTATATGCTAATTCTTAAATATCGCATAAAACAAACCTTCCATGAAAATTTGAAACAGAAAAGCAATAGTACCAACTCTTGCTTTTAACCAGTACCATATCTTAAGCACATTTAGCACCACAGCTCATAGCGATATTGAGTCAATATGAAGATTTTACACACTTATCACCGCACCTCAAAAGTACCGCAAGGGAACATTATTAAATTCACTATTATTTTCGCCTTTTCCTTTAATATATTCCATACACATTTTCACATCATCTTGTAGTTTTTACTGTAAATCCGAGAATTTCACGACGTTTTAACAATTTTTAAGAGGATACAAATAACCAATTTACCTTGTAAAACGTTGACAGGATGTAATAATATTGTTTGTTGGAATTGTTTAAATCCATGTTCAACTCTATATTGTCCGATTAGTATGATATTGTCCATTTTAGACCTAAGAAGTTAGTCCGCATGAATTTATTTTTTGGCTCCATTCCAAATGGATTCGTACTAATTAGAGTTGGACATCTCTTTATATATTAGACACTCATTGTCTAATTCTCCAATGTGGGACTTAGTTTGATATCTCATAAACTCCCCCTCAAACTAAGGACCATATTCATCACGTGTCCCACAACCAATTTTATGATCTTTTGACTTGATCTCTTCCACATATCTCCCAATCCTAACTCGATGGGTCCCGTTTCTACTCAAAAGGTAGTTTGGTGTTCTTGCATATTTCTCGTCAACCGCTCTTGATACCAATTGTTGCAATTGTTTAAATCCATGTCCAACTCTATATTATCCGATTAGAACGATATTGTCCACTTTGGGTCTAAGAGGTTTGCCCGCATGAATTTACTTTTGGGCTCTATCCCATAAGGTTTCATACTAATTATAAATTAGCGTTGGATATCTCTTTATATATTAGATACTCTTTGTCTAATTCTCTAAAAGTGGGCATATCTCGTATCGTTTATCAGCAGTAGTCAGTTAATTAATCAACACTCACGTTGCCGTTGGAATTGGACTATCTTAGCATTTGTGCTTTTTGTTTTTATTAAGCGACTATTGCCCATTTCTATGTTCTTTACTTTGGAATCTTTACCGCCCCTTAGGTGAACTGAAGAGGTTAGGCATAAATCATGTGATCCTTTCAATATGAGAAAAAAAAACAGTTTTGTTTTGTTTCTAGTGGGATACTAGTATTTTTATACTATTTCTCAAACAAATGACACCTTCCGTTTAGTTTGCTAGCTTTATGTCAATGTATCAGTATATCACAATTACATTACAATAACTTTTTTACTTATTTACTTTAAAATTGTTTACTTTGTTAAACGCTCGTGTAACGGAGAGAATGTAAAGTTAAAATTGGCAGAAAATTTAGGGTCAAATTCCGCATCTTTCGCCAATGATATTAAAAGCTATCAAAATATCATCTAAAAGTGTATTTTCAACTAAATTTAAATAACATTATATATATATATATATATATATATATTATTTTATTTTTTTGATAATTGCGGAGATTGTAAAAACTTTTTAGGCTCAAAGACTAATTCCACGAGGTCCATAAAAATTCAAGTTTTTTGTCATTTAAAATGTCTATGGATAGCCAATACTACTACTCGAACCCATGGCAAAAATTTCAGCTGAAACCTCTTTACTATTAAGCCAAGTTGACTTGGTTAAAATAACATTATATATATAGACATATAACATTATATTTGTCATACGTACTTGTAGCATCCATACTATTTTAAAAAGTTATAATTTCTTTTGGAAAATCAAGAAAATGAGAAATTGTTTTAAATAGAAGATGAATTTCATGAGTCGGTCAATATGGCTGTTTTTTTTTTGAACATATTTTGTCAATATGGCTGTTGTAGGTTTTAACATAGCTTGCGTTAATGATACTGAACTTGGTAACACGTGAGATAAAAAATAATGAGATACAAAAAAGTTATGAATATAGTTGCCTTTATTGGTGTTTATGGAGATTGAGTAATGAATATATAAAAAGTTTAATTGTATGGGTGAATCAAATAAAGTGATATTTTTTTTTTTGAATACGAGTTCACATGAAGTTTGATGAATTGTCATGCCGACTGCCGTTGTTGAATAGTATGTTTGAAAAAATGTCAATAAAAGAGGATTAAAAGCTCAAGAATGTTCAATGTTCGATCTGAGACTTAAGATGACTAAGACGATGTTTGTACGAAATGGAGGATAACATGACTTAGGGCGTGTTGACCAGGTTATCATATTCATACACGGATTGATGAACTGAAGACAATTTTGATGTGATAGGTTAAATAGAAGATACGAGTATTCTTGACACAGTCGAATATTGCGCGTCTCCTATTGACAAAATAAGGTTGCGGAATCCGTCGTGTGTGAATATAGAAGTCATGCCCGTACTTCCACATGAAGTGGAGGACTTAGGCGTAAGACATGACCACATTTAATGTGATTTGCAAGTATGTTCGTGTCTATGCAATGCGTGTACACGAGCAAGTCAATATGATTAACATGTGACATCTAGAGCATGTCCTCTTGGGTAATAAGATCATGCGGCCATTGTTGAGGTCATTTTTACTTGTTACAACAAATAAGCATTACAAAGGATTTGTTCCCTTTGTTCTTTATGTGGTGTTTTTAATTCGTTATTTTCTCTACGAGGAAAACAATCATATCATTTCACATAACATTTTTCTTAAACACATTCATTCGGATTCATTTACAACAATTAAATCAGTTTTATGCCCCTTTAAAAAAACAATTAAATCAGTCTAATTATATTATTTGTGTGATTTTTTTTTTTCAAATCCGACATTTTTTGGTCAAAACATTAAGTGGAACCGGTTTAAAATATACATAAGTGGAACGGAAAGGATCATATTAAAATAAATATGTAAATCAATTATCATGAATCTCACCTGCTTGCTGACGGCGAGCAGCAGTTAGCTAAGCTTGTCCACATATGAGTCACCAAAGCAGTAGTGGAATGAAAATTATGCATAGTACACCAAAACAATAATACTAGTAATTATGGATATCTCCGAGAATGTTAAATGAACTCAACGATGCAGTGCGTTAGACATCTAGAGACACTTTCTCACATATATATATATATATATAAAGTTGATTTTTTCCCTTCTTATGACATGTGGAAGGGGGGTTTGTTGACATGTGTCCTCATGTTTTTTTTTTGTATTTAAATTCTTCTTCTTTTAAATTATTGCAATTTTCTCCATCAATTTCTAATTGTGTATTATCTAATCCTTCTCACACTTATTGGTCTCTAAAATTCAAGAAATAAATAAAATAATATAAATATATTTTAAATATTTAATTTATTCACACCTAAAAATAGCAAGACTTTTCATCATTTTATTATTTTTACTAATTTTTATTATTTCATTTACAAATTATATTTATTTCA
>NC_027749.1:22630657-22644502 GCF_000695525.1 Brassica oleracea var. oleracea | reverse complement strand
AAAATGTGAGTCTTTTTCCGGTGATGGTGAGAAGCACCGCACACCAGAAATGTAACGAAATACATAGATGGTGATGGCTCAAGTTTAAAACATGGGGAGAGGGCAAAAAACATCTTAAAAATTATAATTTTTAAAAATATGAAAAAAATATAATACAGTTTTGACGATGAAACCGTTAATCTTAGAATCAACAAATGCGTAGATGCAAAGTTATTGAAATTCAATATTAGTTTACGTTAGAGGCTCATTTGACTACTAACAAGTACTATACACACAACAACACATTATTCAAAAATATATATATATATATATATATATATATATATATTAACTTGTCACCTACTACATAACAAACTAAAAACATCAAATAATGATCTTAACAAATAAAAACGATAACATAATTACATTATCCAAAAAAAATCATGCTCTTAACAATAATAAAACAATATTCCGCGCGAAGCGCGGACACCCCCTTAGTTAAAATTATATTACGAGACAATTATCAGATGAGACACACTTTCTTTTGTCAAAAAAACTCTTATGACCCTAAACTAAAGAAAACATATCTCCTCTTCTTATTTAATTTATTATTTTTCTTATTCTACTTTAAGTTTATATTTACTTTTATTTCAAGTTCTAAAATATATTAAACAAAAATAATTATCATAATAAACTATATATAAAATTCTCTATCTTTTAAGATCCATTTTCATATATATTAATGTGTAAACAAAAATAAATGTGGACGTGGACACCAAAGCAAGGATAACAGAATTATAAATTAGTTGTGGACATTGACTTCTTAACAGAATTATAAACTAGTTGTAGACATGGACAATATTCCTTCGATTTCATTCATCATCTCGGGATCTAAATTCAACTCTAATCAAATTTACATCGATCCACATCACGACAAAGCGCAAATTCCTTAGATCGGAAATCTCTGACCTGCAAGATCTATTGCTCTCCGATATAAGGTAGACGCTTCTTCGATTCTTCTCCGCTCATACTCACAATATCATCTCTTTCTCATCTTGATTGAAGTTTAATTGCATATAATTTATCAATTAGACTGAAGAAGCCAAGTGCTTGTGTTGGAGATAACATAGTCCGTGTCCACATTTTATGGTATAATTTTAGTAACATGAGACCATGTCCACATATTATTGTATAGTTTTATGGAATCAAAACAGAGAGTTTGTCCACATTATCTAGTATAAACACATTAACATTACATGTCAACACATTACTCATCACTCATTCACACATCACCCGTCCACAAATCACCCAACCACTCATCATCCATCACTCGTCCACAAATCACCCATCCACAAGTGTTATTTCCATTAAGGGCAAAATTATCCACAATCTGTCGCTGACCCACAACAAAATATGTCACATGTCAGAAGTGTATCTGGAAGTAATAGAAAGTCAAAAAGTGTTCCTTAGTGTAATCTAACTCTTTCGTTAATCAGTGTTTGAATGTCTCTTCCGTTTCAGACATACCATGCATTTGACATTAGTTTTATCAATTCGTAGCTTCCTAGTTCCTACCAATCGAACAACATCACTATAAGCCAGAAACCCACACAAACTTAAAAAACACACAGCAAAATCAATTATGATTGATTTTACATGCCAAACTCAATTTTCATCATCATCATTATAAATGTATTAAACTCTTGACATTTATGTTTAATTTATCCAAAATAGTTGTCAATCCCTTCAAAGGAGACATCAACTTCACTGATCGGTGTCACACGACTATCACTAAACGTAGTCCTCTTGAAGAATCCTTGTAAGTTCCCTCATGAACGAAGTATTCTCCAAACAAGATTCATCCAACATCAAGAAATCTACATCATCATGAGATACAACATCATTCAAAAATCTTGATGAAAATGTGGTCATATCTTCTAAGTCATCGAAGATATGGTCGTATACTGAGGGGTCAGAGGTGTCGCTAGAGAACGTGGACGAGGACAAAGATGTTGCATCGAGGACCATGTTTTCATTAATGAGGAGATTTGAAGAGTTTGGTGTGGAGAAAGAACTCGATGACTTTTCACATTCAGAAGCACTTGTAGTAGGAGTAGTGTGACTAGTAAATGGGGCACCACTTCCATTAATAATATCAGACAGAACACTGTGGTTGATTCTCTTACCAAATCTGTTTGCTACTCTGTTCAAGAACCGAGCTGATAATGATCCTAACGCATTATTCTTGTTTGACTTCTGATCATCATCATCCTGATGAACGCTGCTTTTATCCGGTGGTGTCTCGGTATGGTCAGATGATTTACCATTAAGTGATTTGTGGGTCAACGGATCGATACCTTTCTTGACCAGACGTTTCTTGATGTGAGTGTTCCAGTGGTTCTTGATCTCGTTATCTGTTCTTCCTGGTAATCTACGAGCTATCGCCGACCATCTGATCAACAAAGCATTATTTATTACCAAGTGATACCAAATCGCCACTATAATAGCGTGACGGTGATGGAAACACACAATGTTTTATGAGTATTGATATGGGGATAATTTGTTTTATTTCATTTTTGTTCACCTTTACACGAACTAAATTATGATGTTCAATGTTTTTAATTTTATAACAATGATATAATGTGTTTGGTTTAGGTATTTGCTTTTATAGTTTTTAACTGACATATATTTTAATTTGACAAATTCAAATATGATATGATATCATAAACAACTATGTAGAGAATCATTTAATGAATATAAGGAAGGCAAATACCGAAACAATCGAGTCAAGTTTGATGCAAATGTAATATTCTATACTTATTAACTTACTTGTTGCCATGAATGGCATGGAGTCTAATGATGGAATCTTGCTCCTCTTCGCTAAACTCACCACGCTTAATGTCAGGTCTAAGGTAATTGGCCCATCTCAGTCTGCAGCTTTTGCCACATCTTCTGAGACCTATAATTTTGTTATGATTGAAAGCACTAAACGTTAATAAAACAGTAATGCAAAGAAAAGCTCCAAACTGGCGGAACAAAAAAAAGAGAGGAAAAGTATGCACAAGCTGAGTTGTTATGATCAGTTATTCAACTAATCCTCAATCTTTGTTTTTATTTTTGTCTTTTACTTGCATATGAACTCATTTTGTTGACGAAGAAATTTGAAGTTTTGAAAATAAAAAGGTATACCAGCTTTATCAGGAAGGGTTCGCCAGCCTCCTTCACCGTGAAGTTGGACGTAGGCGATGAGCTTATGGTCTTCTTCTTGAGTCCATGCTCCTTTCTTCAGCCCTTCCGCTCTGCAACACGGTGTCCGTACCATTCTTGAATCTTGATTCGTGATTGTAATAACTGAAGTGAGAGAGAGAGAGAGAGAGAGAGAGAGAGAGAGAGAGAGAGAGATTAACGTGTTGTGGTTTTGTGTTGGATCATACGAAGGAAGGACTTGATCTTTTGATGAGAACATTAAGGCATCGATAGATACGTCTTATCGACATCTCGTTCTTGCTCGAGACTCTCTATTTCTTTTTTTCATAATATTTGATATATTGTTCTAAAAAATTGATATAATTTCGTATTTTGAGATGAAAAACATAGAGAGAAGAGAGAGCTTTGTTTGTTTTCACTGGCTGGCTAAGGCAAGTGAGAAATTTGTGGAAGGAGCAGAGAGCTTTATATTGTGTATGCGTGCATGGATCATGTGCAGCCGACGGCATCGTTTCTCAGTGTTTGCCACATAGATTTTAAATTCTATTGATTATAGATATTACTTTTTATTAAAGGTGTAGAATTTTTCAGTGGAAAAGATTGAGATGGAGGTTCTTGTACGTATCTTATTTTCCTAGCCAATTCTTTCTGTCTTTTTTTCATAGCCTTTCCAAATTATAGTAACAATATTGTCACTGGTGGAGCCAGAAAACTATTATACAAAGAGAGAAGATATATGAAATCACATTAACCATATAATAAAATCTAGATTTTTTCTTAGATATTATCATTTTAAACTTTAAAACAACTATAAATTACAAAATTATTAAAAGTCTCGTATTAAAAAATCTGTGATCAATTGTTTAAAATTTTTATTATAACAAGATCAAAATGATCATAGAACCATATGAAAATAAATGAAGTTTTATTTGATATAGTCAGATTACACACACGCACATATATATATAAAAGATGAGTGATACATTAAATTTGAATATTTGTCACTGTCAAGTTAATAGTAGTAATTGTAATATTTTAGATTCAATTTCAGATGACTAATTTACACTTTACTTATATGATATCAATGTCAAGCTAAAACAATTTGGTGAATTTAAACTAAGATTGCGTAAAGAACAAATAACAGGTTTGATTGGTGGTTCTCGGATGATTAAGATGCTAGCCTAGGATTTTTTCATCGGGTGTCAAACAATTGTGAGCCAAACAATTATTCAAGTTCAATAAAAAAAGCAAGTTTGGAACTCGGAACACTACAAGTAAATCAGCGCACTCTCGAGGAGCTTCACCTTTTGTAGATCGATCTCAATACCTAAACTCTCATCTGGACTGAGATGCGATAACAAACATTAGGAATCAAGTCTGATCTATTCAAAATACACCCTAACATCTACTCTCGTTGGTTATGGATGCAATGCTCATTCAAGTTATGTCTAGCAGCCTATTACACTTTTGATGAATAAGTTAACCAAGGGTCATGAACTAAGTGATCAGTTTAATGCAAGCTTTAATCACAACAATGAATAAAGACAATCGATTTATAACTTATTTATGTTTAGTTCACGTATCTAACACCCTAACACCCTAGACTAAGCAAGATGAATACTCAGCCATAACACAAGAAAACACGAAGATTAAATCTGAATAATACAATAATACGATTGCAAAAGATAATAGAGTTAGAGTTCATGATGGTTTTTCTTTAATAGAAAAATATATTATTTTTAGACCGAACTGATGAATATATATTAGACATCCATTTATATTTCGAGTTTGTACTTATATTCTATAAAAGTTTGATATATTAGATTTGAACACTAACCTGTGAATAGAGTTTGCCAGTGACTTTCTTCAAAATTTTGGTTCTTAGATATGTATCTCGAATTGAACTATTTTTTTTACAGATGTCCATCTTTTTGTTTCAAATTAACAATTATGTAATTCAAAGAAGAAATTAAAAAAAAAAACAAAACTCATATCAGTGAAACATAAACGAGAAGGAAAGCAAAATTTTATAGAGGTAGAAAATGAAATCACTTATGGAGAGTCAATAGTAAACAAATCGAGAGTAGAAAACCTAATCTTCTTTCGTCATTTTACAATCGATGTTGTCTATCTGGTTTTGGTGATTTGTGTCAGTCGCAAAACTTAAATTCATTTTGTGCATATGAAGTCTTAAAATAATTAACGTGAGTTGTAGTACGTTAACTATTCAACAACGATGATACATTTAAGAGACCAACATTTGTATTCGTCATTTTACAATCGATAAAGATTATAGTGTTGCAAAATGTTATAACCATTTAATGAATAAATATTAGTATAAAATTTTACTCTGCGCATGCACCCGGGTTATCTTCTAGTAGGTTGGTACTATGAAAACTTCTCTTGTTTAAAACATAAATTATTTTTTAATTTCTTAGATAAATTTCAATTTTATTACAAACTATGAAAAAAATTATATTTACAGTCTATTTTCTAATTAGTTGAATTAATTCTAATTTATATTTTAGTGTTATTTTGAAGTTAAATAATTTCTTTTAAAATATTTGTATTTCACCAAAAACATCTTACGTTTTAGAAGAGAGACAGAGACTAGTCTTCTACTCTTCTGAATCCAAACTTGGAGAATCATTGGACAAATAAAAATAGGAACATCAAATATTTGTACCTTTTTATATGTCACAACTCTTATATAATTTACTATTTTCTATACGTGGTTTGAGATACAGTATTAGAAAAAAATTATATGAGACCGGTGGATATGTACTATTCAGCATGTGGCTGCTGCAAACTTTTATAAAGACTAGGACTAAGTATTTTATCAGCTAAATTTAATTTCATCCAATATTTTTTCGACTCAGTTTTAAAAAAATGAATATTCACAAATTTTTGAAACAAATCAAATACTAAAACCAATTATCTGTTTAAAGCAAAATAAATCACAAATAATAAAATTATAGAAAGCATATATTCGCTTGGCTTCGCTCTGCTCTGACAGATATATAAAGTACATATATATCTAAATTAAATGTAGAGTTTTAAATATAAAAACTTATGACCAAAAATCTTATATAATTATTATTCTAACATATGATTTGATAAAATTTATTCACATTATTCTTTATAAAACTATTAAATAAATAAAAAAACTCCATGACAACTATAACTTTTGTTTAAGTTTTGTCTTTCTATATTTTTAACTAATTTCAAAATTTAAAAAACATATAACTTCACTACTTTTGATTTTAGGTTATATATCATGCAAATATTGTTTTAAGAACAAATTTCTTTCATATTTTTCTAGATTATTTGTACTAAGAAAATCTGATAAAATATCTGTAATTATTTGTAATATCCACATAATATCTATAAATTTTCAAACATCAGGTTTTTCGGAATCTGTATTTTCAGAAGAAAAAAATTGAAAAATAGATATCTATAAAATACAAATCAAATCACAAATACTTAAGAATTTGATTGTATTTGTTCTGCTCCACCCCTCACTTCTACCATAAATAATAAAAGCGGACCCTCTGAGTTTAGTGATCCGAATGAACAGTCAGTCAACACATCAAATGTATTATAGTCTCTGTTCCGGAACGCGGTAGGCGCTAGTCGGGCGGTCGGGTTGGGCCTAGCGCCTAAAGAGAAAATCGGGGATTAATCGGAAATTATGCGGGGCGGAATTTTTAGATGGTTTACTATGTTATAAAACATGTTAATCTTTAACTGTGTATAACATTAATACATTTTCATGTTTAAGATTGTATAAAACACACAAATAGAATATATAAATTTAATATAATGTAATTTTCATCAAAATTATGAATATAAATGATATTTATAAAATTTTAGATCAAATAAACAAATAAAAATATTATTAAAACTAAAAAAAAATATAAAAAATATAAAAAAAAAATAAAAAATAGATTAGGCGGCTAGGCGGTCATTTAGGCGGCTAGGCGGTCATTTAGGCGGCGGTCTAGGCGGAAAAAATCGGATATCCGATTTTTTAAACCGATTTGGCATAAACCGGGGCGGAAAAGTGACGCGTAGCGCCTAGGCGGCCGATTTTTAGAACAGGGATTATAGTACTCTTGCATATTTTATTTTGGTTGAATATTCTCATCAGTCTTTAGATACTTTCCAGACAAATAAATATCCACTAGTCCCAAAAGTTAGCAAAAATAAATAAATATCAACTAGTTGTGCTCAAATTTTGGCCAAAGTCATAGCTTACCACGGCCTGATGTCTCACGAATCGTGGAGAAAATAAACTTACCTCGAGATATGCAGAGCAAAAAAGCCAAACAAGTACGTGTACTAAAAGTTCCTTGTCACAATAAAATCAACTGTAAAAGATGGAGTGCGAGAGACTTTTCTATACTGACCGAATTGAGAATCAAAACCATTATACTTTTAAAAAAATCATTACACGACTGACAAAATAAGAAATACAAAACGGCTTAAGAAAATAGTTGGCGGTCTGGACTGGTTATACAAATCTTGAAAATTCGAGGAAAGTGGTAAATCTACTTATAAAGTCTACTTCGTTGCAATTTTTAAGAAACTACTAACCTACAAACTTGGTCTTAAAAACAATGGACCTGGACAAGTACGTATAATTATATCGATATCCATGGGATGAAAACAATAAGGAAATCATAAAATATAGTTAAATCAGTTTCTGCTTTAGAAATATTTTCCACATTCTTACGTAGAATATGGACTTAAAGCATCTACAACCCCACTCCATAATTTACTGCAAAATAGAGTGGAAAATAGAGTGATGAACAAACAAAAAAGTGATTACTGTATAAATGGACTAATAGATTTTTTTATTGTTCATCATTCTATTTTTCACTCCATTTTGCAGTAATTTATGGAGTGAGTTTGGAGATACTCTTAGAAAAAAATATAAACTTTCCTTAATGAAGAATTTTCGAGGAGTCTCTTTTGGAGGTACAGCTCTGAAACATTTTTGTTCCAAAAGATGCATCATGCAGTGTGACGTCACAATGTCCTAAAACCACCAAAGTCTTTGACAACAAACGGTTGAGGTCTTCTTCCTCACCTGACCGGCATTGTTAAGTACTGTAAAATTACATATTTGGTTGACCATGCTGTTGTGTTTGGGCTTGGGTTTGGGCTTGGGCTTTAGCATGGACATGAACTACGCCTTTAATTTGGGTTGGGCTTAAAAAGAACAAAGGACGAGGGTGTGACTATTGTGAATTTGTGATGATGAATGAGATGATGATGTCACATATATATATGGCTCATGTTCGATTTCTTATCCAAAAAATCTTTAAACCATCTTTGTTCCTCCACCAAAGCCTAATTAACACACACACACTTATCAAGTAAAGAAAGTGAAAGACAATGATGCTACCCAATGCAAAACTCTCGACCCCGACCTCAAAGTTTCTACCGCCGCCTATAGAGCCACCGCAGCACAGCCGTCGAACCGCCGCAGGAGCCTCTCCGTCGCTGGAACTGAGCTGTAAATTATCACGCCGGAATCTAAGTAAATCCTCGTTGCTTCTACTCCTCGGCACTCAGACTACTCTGACGCCATTGCTCGATCTCTCTAAAGCACAAGCAGATACAATCTCTTTAGTAACTGATAATCCGACAAGTTGTGGAGACAGAGTAAGGAATCTTGACTTCAGTTTTTTGTCTGAAATTTTAGAAAATGTCTTAAATTCGATTTCTTTGTAAGGTTCCGACCAAGAAAGCGTTCCTCGATGTCTCCATCGGCGGAGAACCAGTTGGACGTATCGTGATCGGTTTATACGGCGACGATGTGCCGGCGGGAACGGCAAGATTCTGCAGCATTGTGAGCGGGAAAGCCGGAATCAGTTACCGGAGAAAAGAGTTCGTGAAGATCATGCCAGGCTACGTCCAGCACGGCGGGATCAGGTCGTACGGCGCCGACGCAGAGCGAGCCACCGCAGCAGCTGGGAGTCTGCAGAACCTAGTGGAAGAATGGGAGAGAGGGAGGAGAGGAGAGAGATGCAAGGAAGTGAAGGCGGGAAGCGTGGGGATCGTGGTGAGGGACCCGTCGAAGCCGCCGCCGAAGACGAAGCTGGTGGCGACTAACGGGAAGCTGGAGGTGCAGGAGGAGGAGGTAGCGGTGGGGCCTAACGGAACGGAGTTTGTTATAACGGCGGTGGATTCGCCGGAGCTGGAGGAGTCGGTGTTGGTGATTGGGGAAGTGTTGGAAGGGATGGGAGTTGTGGAGAAGATGAGGGAAGTTAAGACAGTGAGGGACAACACGAGTTCTCCTTACTTCAAGTAACGATTGGACACTGACCGTTGGATTTGAATTTTTTTTTTTTTTTGAGATTAATGGTTGTGGTTTTGGTGGTGAAACAGGGTGGCTAAGGTGATCGGAGATAAGAGAGCCGTGGTGGCGGAGAGAGGGTTTAATCGGCCTTATACAAAGGTTCAAGTCACCAATTGTGGTCTCATTGAGTCTCAATAGTCTCTCATGCATTCGGTCAAATCCTTGTTTATTGGGGACTTTTTTTTTGTGTGGTATTGTTGAAATGTTTTTCTCTTTTGAGATTTAAAATGTATGATAAATGGATTAACTTCATGATTTGCCTGAAAGAAAAATCTATATAATTAGCTTGTAATTGCTATTTTTCCATCTATATCTCACTGGCACATATTTTCGAGTTTGAATCGATAATATGAATGTAATACTAGCATAATCACTCGTTTTTTGCCAACAATATAAAAAAGTTATCTAAAACAATTCAGATAACCAATAAGAGCCGATCCTGACGTAAAAAGAAAAAGTGGCCGTCAATAGAAGATTCTAATCAGGGTGGAGCGCAAGTGAAGAGATTGTGTTCATGGCATGATCTTCACGAAGGCAACTCCCATGTGGGGCAGTGGAATCAATTATTTTTTAATAACTAGACAAGCGTGGAACGCATAGTGTTATGAGTCTGGAGCCGAGAAACATGTTACACCATCAGTTGTGGCCCTTTTGGAAAATTTATTGGGTGTGGTGAACAACTGGGACAAGGGTTGTTCTAATTGATCGACGTCAATAGGAAATAACCTGAGAGTTTCTTACTTGTGTTATATACCAGTTCGCCAACATTGTAAACAGACTTTAACTTTACTCAATACAAAATAATTTCATGTTTCATATTACATCTAAATCTGTTACAATTAACTTACAACTCAGGGTTAAATCAAAAATAGGATATGGAAATAATCTGAATGATAAAGAAAATGATGAAACTAATACAAAAATAGGAACTCATGGCTAGAGAAGCTGCACACGAGTAAACTCTGGACCTCCATAGAACAAGTAAGTACCCCAATCATCATCTATAGACAAGTTTTTGATGTTGTAGAATTCTGGAGTGGTTGCATTGCGATCAGCACTGCTGTCGATTTTGTTGTGGGAGTGCTTTATTTATATGACTGTCAAAAGTACTCTTAAATTTCTACAAATGTTATTTTGTAAGAGATATGTTCAACAACAAAAATCCTCAGGAAATCTTTGAATTCTACACATCAAAAAGTAAAGTGAAAAATCCAAGATAGATTTCCATTTTTAGTAAGATATAAAATATATTTAAAAAAGAAAAAATAAAGAAAAAATAAAAAATAAAAAATAAAAATAAAAATGGGATTTTTATCTTTGACAAAATATTACAGTTACTACAATTCAATGCAAAAGTTAATATTAGAAAATTTTAGATCATGACTAGATATGTATGCATTAATATTTGGTTATAAAAATATTAGCATGTACATGTTAATTGTTGGGTCAATATTTTCTTAGTGCCAAGCCATTGCTCGGTCAACATTTTAATGGCTTAAGAATTATTTTGGCTAACAAGAATATTATTTTGTTCGTCTACACTATAACCTATCTTATTATGGTCTATTAACTTAATTACCTCTAATTATGATGATCAACTCTCCCAATAACAATTTCAGCAATCTCAGTATGTGTTATGACCACATTGATTTACATTTTTTACATGTTAGTTACCAATGTTGGACATGATGTTCGCAGCACTAAAACTATAGCAAACAGTTCTACTTTGTTGACATGAAGAAAATAAAGAGCAAGAGTGTTGAGATGTAAGCAAAAGAAGAAGAAAATAACTAAAGACGTTGAGTCTACTTACAACAATGAAGTGGGCACTCTGAAAAAACTACATTGAACACTTTGAAGAAAAAAAGCAGATTATCTACAATACCAAAGTTGGAGCTTTGATAAACCTGCATTGAGCACTTTGGTGCTGTAGAGATTCGCGGCCAGGCCCGGCCCTGAGATAAAGCTCATGAATGGACTTTGGGCACCAAGGTTTATAACCATTTTAGGGGCATCATTTACATGCATTTTCTTTTGGTATGGTTGCTTGTAGTTTCTAAAAATGTATTTTAGGTGATGGGTTCAATACTTACAAGGGGCAGTAATTTTAAAATTTGCTTTAGGCATAGAATGATACTGGGCCGGCACTGTTCGCGGCACTGTTCACTACAGTCCAAAAGAAGTTCAAAATTCAAAAATATAGCTGTTGGAATCTCAGTTCTTTGCCTTCTCTCCATATCTTTAATGTCTATGTATTTGGCTATAAAAGCTCTCTTTGTACACAGATCTAAATCTAAGGAAACTATTATCTCCTTCTCTCTCTTACATTTTGAAATCTACATCTCTCTCATTCTTTCTCTTTCTCTCATCTTTTTCATGTTCTTAGAAATAAACTCTCAATAATTCTCTCATTCTAACATGGTATCAGAGCATTAAGCTCCTGAACCTCACAAAAGCTTCTGCAAATCTATTTCTTTGTCAGATTATCTTCAAAATCTGTTGGATACATCATTTTATCCACTGGTCCAAAGGTCTTTCAAAAGAGAAGAACCTCATCAGAACTCAAGAAAGAGGAGTACCCTATTCTCTGGAACTTAAGAAAGCTTCAACCATATCAGGAAAAGCTTCATCAAAGACCAGTTTATCTCAAAACCAGTAGGAACAATAGATTGTCCACTGGTCCACCATATCTCTCCAGAGGGAGAACTCCAACATGGTGTTGTTTCCAGAGTACAAGAAGGCTAAGGAACAACATAAGAAGCGCAATATGCCAAGAAGAAGTGACTTGAATCAAGCCAGGAATGTAATCAAGGAGTTTGAGCATCCATCGATTCAAGGTCGAACCATGTATTCATCTGTTATTGGTGGTTCAAATGAAGGAGGAACATAGAGAAGTACTGATAGTGCAGCCAACACTGATGGTCCAACAACCATGAGTGACCTACATTCCCTTATCAAAGCCTTTATCTCATTCAAGAAGGCTGGTACACACTCTCTTGACCCTAAACCTGTCATTATAGATTCAGGAGCAAGCCATCACATGATTAGTGATAGGAACTTGATTAGTGATGTCCAGCCTGCCTCAGGGAATGTTCATATAGCAAATGGTGATAAGATTAAGATATAAGGGATAGGGAACCTTAGGTTATTTGATAGGGAATCTACTACCTTGTATATACCTCAGTTTACATCAAACTTGCTATCTGTGAGAAATGCTACTGTTGATCTGAGTTGTCAGGTTGTCTTCAGACCAGATGTGGTTGAATTCCAAGACTTAAAGACAGGCCAAGTGATTGGAAAGGGGCACGTTCACAACGAACTCTATCATCTTCAGAAAACAGAGATGTCCGGACCATCTACTTCTCAGTGTTTGGCTAGTACATCCAGCGGGGTTGATAGCACACTATGGCATGCTAGGTTGGGACATCTTCATACAAGAGCCCTAAACTTGATGCTTCCACGTGTGGTCTTCAAGAATGATGATTGTGAAGCTTGCATATTGGGGAAGCATTGTAGAACAGTCTTCCCACAGTCTAGCTCCATCTATGAAAGATGTTTTGACCTAGTTCACTCTGATGTATGGACTGCTCCATGTGTGTCCAGAGAGAACCACAAATACTTTGTCACCTTTATTGATGAGAAATTCAAATACACTTGGGTGACACTGATTCCGTCTAAGGACATGGTGTTGGATGCTTTCAAGAATTTCCATACCCATATCTGCAACCATTTCAATGCCAAGCTGAAAATTCTAAGGTCAGGTAATGGTGGAGAGTATACAAGTCATGCATTCAAGCAATATCTTGCTCAACATGAGATTACTCACCAGACAAGTTGTCCTTACACTCCTCAACAGAATGGAGTTGCTAAGAGGAAAAACAGACATTTGATGGAGGTAGCAAGATCAATGATGTTCCACACCAATGTTCCAAAAAGATTCTGGAGTGATGTTGTGATGTCTGCTACCTATCTGATCAATAGGACTCCAGCTAAAGTCCTCAACGACATGTCTCCTTTTGAGGTCCTAAACAAGACCAATCCATCTTTGGACCACTCGTGTGTGTTTGGATGCCTCTGTTTTGTGATGATACCTGGGGAGCTGAGGAACAAGCTTGATGCTAAAAGCTCAAAAGATATTTTCATTGGTTACTCTCCAACTCAGAAGGGGTATAAGTGCTATGATCCAGAGTCAAGAAGGGTTCTTGTCTCAAGGGATGTGAATTTTGTAGAATCCAGAGGCTATTATGATGGAAAGAGTTGGGATGAGCTCAAAGATCTTTCTCAATCAGCCT
>NC_027749.1:22622009-22629978 GCF_000695525.1 Brassica oleracea var. oleracea | reverse complement strand
GCTTGAAGCAATCTCCAAGGGCTTGGTACCATAAGTTGAGCACCACCCTCAATGGAAGAGGCTTTGTAAAGTCAGAAGCTGATCACACCCTCTTCACATTAACTAGTAAGCAAGGTATTGTGGTCATCTTAGTCTATGTGGATGACATTATCATCACTGGTAGCAACAATGAAGGTATTCTCTCAACTAAATTTTTTCTTAAAAATGCCTTTGATATCAAAGATTTGGGAGAGTTGAAGTATTTTTTTGGGATTGAGATCTGCCGCTCTAAAGAGGGGTTATTCTTATCTCAAAGGAAGTACACACTTGATATTTTAAGTGAGGCGGGAAATCTTGGGAGTAAAAAGGTCAAGACTCCATTAGAAGAAGGATACAAGGTGCTGAGAGAGAGAGAGAGTATGAGTCTACACCATTTGGAGATATCAAGAGGGGTAGTTTTTGCATTTGCACATGAAAGTATCCAATCATAAACATGAGAAATCACCAGTTTGTATGACTCTTCACATGTAATATAGTAGTCATCTTGTTATGTTATGCCTTTCATTATTGGAGAACATTCAGTTGGGACTCATCAGGAACAAAACACTGTAATAAGTATCGTATTAAATTAGAGGATTATCTCAAGTTCATTAACAAGCTGTCCTTGAGGTCCGACTAAGTAAATGGTCAGACCGGTTCTGCCAATCGGTGCTGGTAGAGGCAAGATTGAACCAAGCAATGAAAGGATTTCAAAACGTCTATGTAATGTCACAATAGCTCCTGATGAAGCTGGCTGCCTTAATGTCACATTGGTAACACAACCATTCGCACTGAGTATGCAGAGTCCACTCTATACTTCTTGCAAAATCTGACTTGATGCCAGGCTACGTCCAAGGATAATCTGATGGCCATGTTTCCAGTGGCGGGATCACTTTTTGAAGCTTACGGTCAAAACTATTTGAAAACGGATAATCTGATGGCCATGTTTCCAGTGGCGGACAGACCCAGCATTTACTTTTACCTGTGTTATAAAACAAAAATATCGAACGGAGATTCTAACCCGAGTTAAGGTGTGTCAGTACCCGCTGATTCTATAGTGTTCTAATTCAAAAACAAATGTATTTGAGATTTAACCTGTGTCAACTGACCCATCTTTTTCTTCGGTGGGTCTCCCTCTGCATGTTTTTTTTTTCTATTGTTATATGAATTTCAAATTTAAAATAAAATTTTTAAAAATTATAAATCGGAAGTTTGTACAAAAACTTATAAATAAGTACAAAGTAATTTATCTAAACAAAAAATAAATTTCGTTGTAAAAAAAACAAAAAAGTAAAATTCAAACGAGTTTTACACAAAAATCAACTGAAAAACAAAGCTCATAAAAACTGGTTCACATCTAAACCCCAACATAATTTCAAAGCCCACAAAAGGCCCACCTTAATTTAGGGTTTCACACTTTCAGCGTCTCTCCATTTCCCTTATATTTTCGCAGTCGGAAATTATACCACTCCTTCTACGATCAGCGCCAAGAGGAAGCAACGATGCCGGCAAAGCAGAGGACGCCGAAGGTCAGCAGAAACCCTGATCTAATCAGGGGAGTCGGTAAATACTCGAGGTCGCAGATGTACCACAAGAGGGGTCTTTGGGCTATCAAGGCCAAAAACGGCGGCGTTTTCCCTCGCCACGACGCTAAATCGAAGGTTGTTGCTGTAGCTGAGAAACCACCAAAGTTCTATCCAGCTGAAGATGTTAAGAAACCTCTCGCCAACAGGCGCAAGGCAAATCCGACCAAGCTCAGGTACTTTTATCATACACACTGTCCCGTTGTCTTAGATAGAAACTTAGTTCGATGTAACTGTCTTCTATGTGTTAGGTTGTTTGGTTAGTGGAGTTAAGTTAAAAGTCCGACATGTATTGTTTGGTCTGGTTATACTTTCATGTATATTATTAGGCTTTGTTCCATGATGTGAAGACAAATTAATTTGATTTAATTTGTATATGTAACTAGAGGATGAGATGTATATTGAATATTTATACGCTGTAATCTCTTTCAGCTTTTCTTAGTTATGTTTCTGATTTAATCCAATCTCCTTGTGACTGTATTGCAGATCCAGCATCACCCCAGGAACAGTGCTGATCATCCTTGCTGGTAGGTTCAAGGGCAAGAGAGTTGTCTTCTTGAAGCAGCTTTCCTCTGGTTTGCTTCTTGTGTCCGGTGAGTTTTTTTCTACTTCTCATGATCTTTGCCGACCATTAACATTTTAAGATGAGCTTTAATAATTTTTTATATATATTATTTAGAGACTAAAAAACTTTATGTATATTAATTTTAAATAAATTTGGGAGTTAAACCTTATGTTTCATTAGGCTTTGCTGCCTTGAATATTCATCTATACCGGCCCTGATTATCGATCCGAAGTATTCCTTCGGATCGCTCCTTCGGATCGCTACTTCTTGTCATCTAACTTGTTTCTGTTTTGTAATTGACCCTTCAGGACCGTTCAAGATCAATGGTGTTCCTCTGAGACGTGTTAACCAGTCTTACGTGATCGGAACGTCCACAAAGGTTGATGTTTCTGGTGTTAGCCTTGAGAAATTCGATGATAAGTATTTTGGAAAGGTGGCTGAGAAAAAGAACAAGAAGGGAGAAGGCGAGTTCTTCGAAGTAAAGAAAGAGGTGATCATCTTCTTTGGGATATCTCTATATCAGCTACTTTGATGAATATATAATATGACACATCTAAAATATATAATATTTCCTTCGCAGGAGAAGGTGTTCCCACAAGGGAAGAAAGATGACCAGAAAGCTGTGGATGGAGCATTGATCAAAGCCATTGAGTCAGTTCCTGAGTTGAAGACTTACCTTGGCGCAAGGTTTTCACTGAAACAAGGAATGAAGCCACATGAGCTTGTTTTCTAGATTTCAATATAAACTTTTATGTGTGTGTTTAGAGTATTGTTTACTCTCAACGTTTGTTTTTGTTCTTGTCCACTTGCTAGAATTTTGGCTTATACATTCTATATTTTATGTTTTCACATTTGGTATAAACAATCGATCTTAATGTAAACTTTGAAGCAATATATTTCAATAGATAGTAGTACTCTTGTTATGTTGAAAAACTAACTTAGATGAGAGCATAGCTTTTTCCACTTTTGAGTCTTTTGTTGTAATGTGATTGATACTAATATAGACACTTGTCGACCATTATCTTTTTGATGCATAGCTCGGAGTTTTTGACAATCTTGTGGCCGGAAACGAGTCGTGAGCGAGTTCTACTCTCCTTTTACCCCAATTTGTTTGTTTATCTTTTAGCTTTAAAAGGATAAAAGCTGACCATAGTAGCACGTAATGGCCTAATGGGGAAAACATCTGAGTCACATGTAAGTTGTGTTTCGTGTTCAACTTTGATTTGTGTGTAATCAAAATTCAAAACATTCGCAATCTACAGACAGCCCCATAACTAATGACTTAATGATTACATATTACTTTTTCTATATATATTTCTTAGGTAAGCTATTTAAATTTAATGTTTTTTAAGTGATATCAATATTCCATGATTCAAAGAGTTTGTTGATTTAATGTCATAAGTTAAACAATTGACTTTGGACACACAAAACAAAACAATGGGCTGGCTATATAGTATTCGTATATTTCTTAAATTCTAAAATCTTGTTGAAGTCTAACCGGCTACCTATCGAAATTCAAAATTGTCTATGAGAAAAGTGAGAACACAAACACATAATTAAATTGGGAATTGTGTAATATATCTGCAAATTGAAATATTCAAATTGTTGGTATCTCAATCAACATTAAAGTTAAAATAATAAAAAAGGCTAGAAGAAATTGAAAAGTATGAAAAATGTTCCTTAGTTGAGTACCTTTAAAAATATTTAAGAACTTCCATATACTGTATATGTGTTATTTTCTGATTGGTTCAATTATACTTAAAAGTTAACAATAAAATTATACCAATATTATGTATATTTTAAGATTTTTAACTGATAATAATGCTTTAAGCTGACAATCACTAAAAACGATTATGATAAACTGGTTCTAAATTGTCAGCCAACCAGGCTACTAGGGGTGGATGTTCGGATACCCGTTCGGATTCGGATCAGGTATTTCGAATTTTCAGGTATTTCAGTATAGGGATAGAGAACCCGTTTGGGTATTTCTGTACTTCGGGTCGGGTTCGGATATTTTTAGTTCGGGTTCGGATATTTTTAGTTCGGGTTCGGTTATTTTGAATCGGGTTCAGATATTTAGATTTTAAAAAGAAAAAAAAATTAAAATTTTCAATTTTTAAGTTTCTTGTATTTAAAAATATAGATTTCACTTAACTGATTTTTTATTTTTTTTATAGATCGAATGATTAATAGGTTTAGAGATAATATTTCAAAAACAAATAGATATACTTTGGGTATTGTTTTTAAACTTTGAATGTAACTTTTGTTAATACATGAAACAAAAAGTTTGACATGCATTTTAAATGAATATCAAATCATTTTCTCCATAATTCTATATATACTTATGATCTTAAAGTATGTGTAACATCAATATAAATATTTTAAAAAAAATGAGAGATGTAAACTAGAAATATAAGGGTAAGTATATATATTTTTGATTATCTTCGGATATTTATTCGGGTTCGGATATTACCCATTCGGATTCGGATATCCAATCTCTCCTAATTTAATACTCGTTCGGATATTTTGCTACTTCGATTCGGATTTCGGTTCGGGTTTTTCAAGTCGGATTCGGGTGCGACTTCAAATATCGAGTAAAAGGCCCACCATACAGGCCACCATGTTTTAGAAAAATCTACGAGAACAAAAAGTGGCTACCAAATCTTAGGTGGCCAATTTATTTTAGCTCTCTCTAATTTGACAGCAACCTATTTTATCATTATCGTTATATATTTATTGCAAAACAAACTGAGAGGTCGGAAATCACTCAGATAAACCTTCTTGATTAATTTTTTTGTGCACCCAACAAAATTTTATACTCCACTAATTATTTTCGGTCTATAAGTTACACGTTACAACGGAGCACATAGCGATCCAGATATATTAGCCGGTATAATATAATAACGAAACTGGCAATTTCAAAAATTCAAATCATTTGCTAGGAAATCGTGTGTTTGTCTCGAACAACAGTTGTAAGTGTAAACGCACACAGTAGAATGTAGAATAAATATCATTAATTATGATTACATAAAGCCCTAACAAAAATTTACCAAACAATCTAGAATATGCTTTGAAAAAAATGAATACACGACGTCATCATAAATACAACTACTATTGTGAATATTTTACCATAATACGCAGTAATGTACTTGGATTTTACAACTATTTGAATTTTTCACACTTCTGGAAAATCTGATAAAGAAATATGTGTCTCCATTTTTTTTGGTCAAACGTGTGTGTCCAATTTATATAGGAATATATAGATAAATAAATATTATATATAATTTAAAAGAAAATAAAACTTATAAATAGGCTTACATACATATTACATAGCCTCATGTAATAATAATAGACAAACAGAACAAAAACTAAAGAAACGATATGATGTCATTTTTCTCCATAATTTCTCTCTTGCTTCTTTTCTCTCTGTCGTCGGTGGTTATCTCGGATGGCGAGTCTTTTCAGAAACTTCCGGTGCCGGAAAATAGGTCAGGCCCTGAAGCTTTCGCCTTTGACTCCACCGGAAAAGGATTCTACACCGGAGTCTCTGGTGGAAAAATACTGAAGTATACTCCTGAGACGGGTTATGTCGATTTTGCACAGATCACAGAATCATCGTAAGTTTTTTCTTTTGATCTCAAATATCATATTTTCATAGTAATTTAATCACAATATATGCTTCTTCTGGGTTTGGTTGAAATTAGAATCTAAGGTCATTAACATATCACCCATTTCTTTGTGATTAATATCTAGTGAATCGTTATCATTTCCTTATTTTACTGCAAATTTTGGAAACCACTTTGGTATTACGAGTGATTAGAGGTGTTAATTCATTACTTTAATTTTTTTCAAAAAGATGATCATAATTGGATTTGAATCCCTTGTTTTGGAATATTTGGTTTAGATCATGATCAAGTATACGTAGAAAACGTAGACTTCACTAAATGATGACAATTTCACATGCATATAATAGTCTTGCTACATGTGTTGCGTATTTCACAAAAATGGGGGTAAACTGTAAAGAAACAATGTTTATTTATTTTATCCACCGGTAAAATTTGATGAACGATTAAGAACTTAACATCTAGGGGATGAGTGGACGAGATGCAACCATAAAGTTCCTCTCCCTCGTGCTTATCGACGACCGGCGCACATGCCTTTTCCTGAAACAAGTCAAAACCAAAAGTCTAAACATACACACACAAACAAAACTAGAGATATGTTACGTAGTACTAACGTAATTTATATATTTTAATTTCTTTGTTTTCGATTGTTATTTACTTATTCAGGAACTCTTCATGGTGCGATGGTGTAGTTGGGACGGCTTTAGCCGGAAGATGCGGTCGACCGGCGGGGATAGCCTTCAATGAAAAAACAGGTGAGCTCTACGTCGCCGATGCACCGTTGGGTCTTCACGTTGTGTCTCCCGCCGGTGGCTTGGCCGTAAAAATCGCCGACAGTGTTGATGGAAAGCCCTTTAAATTTCTCGACGGTCTTGACGTTGATCCAACTACTGGTGTCGTCTACTTCACTTCCTTCAGCTCACGCTATACCCCAATGTATTTTTCTTCTCTCTTCAGCTCACGCTATACCCCAATGTATTTTTCTTCCTCCTAATTATATTTACAAAAAGTGTCTATGGCAAATAGATTTTTTAACATAATTTTAAGGTAACAAATGATATATCTTTGACTTTATGACATGTTTAGTAATTTCAAAAGAAAAAAAATAGAATAAGGATTAATTCCAAAATATTTTTATGAAACTTTTTTACAAATGGTGTTTTGAAAATTAATAGTTTTAATAATTAAGATTTAATCACAATTTGTGTATCTTCCATCATTTTCGTTTAATTTTATATGATTAAAATAAATTAAACAATCAAATTAATTATAAAAATAAAATATAGATTTTTTTCATATATGTTATATTTTGGTTTTTTTAGAAAGACTATAAATTACTAAAACTGTTAAAAGTCTTATGCTAAAATTTTTATGATCAATGGTTTAATATCTAATCTATTAAAATAGGAGTACAAATTTGAATTACCTCTTAAATTTACAACTTATTTACAATCATATGCCACTGAAATAAATAATAAATCTAATGTTAAGTATTTATTGTATTTTCCTTATTTATTTAAAATTAAAACTATTACTTCCTATAATCTAGCTAACCAAACAGTTACCATATATTGATACTCTTGCAATCAATTAAAGATAAATTTCTATTATTGTTATTGTTTTTATGTTGTAATTAAATATACTCCTAATTTTTATTGTACAATATTGACAAACACACGCATTCTCTTTTTTTAAATCCAGTGTAACAATGTAAAACGTTAGATAGACCAAAATACTTGAAGAATGAGTAATGGTTATTTACGTTGTTGTTGTTTTAGTACACTCAGGGCCTGACTGGTTCAACCGCAGCGGTTGCGGTTGCGGCTGCGGGAGTTTGCGGATGCGGGTGGTTGCGGTTTCTAGCGGTTTTAAGAGATTTATACGACTGGTTCTGCGGTTAGAAATTGGTGCGTTTGCGGGATACTTATGACTGGTTAACTACCAAACGCAACAGCGGTTAAATAATAAATTAACAATATTTACATTTTATATCATTATAAAATATCAAAAATAATAATATTATAATAAATATAAAATTTATATTTAGAAAGTTATAGTTTAAACTTTTTAAAAATTATAGAAAATATTTTCATTTTAAAGTTTTATAATATTAATTAAAATATAATAGATATATTTTAGTATTTTTATAATTCTAATTTAAATTTTTTATTGAATATTTT
>NC_027749.1:22600876-22621787 GCF_000695525.1 Brassica oleracea var. oleracea | reverse complement strand
TTTAAATATTTGTACAAAAAATAACCATATTATTCGAGTCGGTTGATATATTTTGTATCCAAACTAAAAATAATCAAATAATCAAAAGTAATCATATTATCCGTTTTGGTATGGATTCGATTATGATGTATAGAAACCTAAAATATTCAAATAACCAATATACATTTAGTTATATAGTGATACATCTAAAATATATGATACTAATTATGAAAAATAAATATCAATTTTAAATTAAAAATAATCAAAACCCGCACGGGTGTGCGGGTCAAGCTCTAGTTTTTATTATAACAAGATACACATAATCTTAAAATCTTATGAGTTAAAAGTCTTATTTAATATACATTTGAAATAATATATATATATATATAAATACATAAATATTTTAATTTCAAAATTTGTAATAAATTTTCAAGAACATTTATAAATTTGAAACTTATTAAATGTCTCACATTAAAATTTTTGTTATCAATGATTTAAAAAATTTGTTCTAAAAAGATATGGTTGATCATAAAACTATACAATTATAAAGTCTCGTTTAATAGATAACCATATTAAAATATAATATATATATATATATATATATATTTGTTAATATCATTTAAATTTAATTATATGCAAACCAGACAAATTTGATTGTTTATATTTATTTATGATAAAATGATGGTAAATAAACAAAAATAATTTATTTGATTTATGTGTTTGCACCAATATATATATTTATTATTTGTTATTAAAAAGCGTAAAATAAGTAATAATATATAAAGTAATCAATGTTCATACCGGGGGAAAAGTGCGGATAAGTGGTTATTATTCGGCATTGTATATATTTGTTTACTATTATTAAAATTCAAAAAAATGTATAGTAGAATACTTAATGTTTATAATCACCAAATATAATTATTTTAGTAAATTCATCCCGCGCGGATTATCACCTAGCCATTTGTTATATAACATACTTATTTTTTCTGGTTATGTATGTAGTCAAGTGTTGATTGCATTGGGATTAAAGGACGCGACCGGAAAACTCTTCAAGTACGATCCATCAACAAAGGTCGTGACCGTATTAATGGAAGGTTTAAGTGGCTCAGCTGGTTGTGCCGTGAGCTCGGATGGTTCGTTCGTGCTTCTCAGTCAGTTCACAAAGAGTAACATCAAGAGGTATTGGATCAAGGGACCTAAAGCTGGTTCATCTGAAGACTTCACAAACTCGGTCTCAAACCCTGACAATATCAAGAGGATTGGTTCTACAGGAAACTTTTGGATCGCTTCGGTTGTGAACAAGATCGTTGTGCCGACAAACCCATCAGCGGTCAAAGTGAACTCCAATGGTGAAGTGCTTCAAACAATTCCTCTAAAAGATCAATTTGGGGACACTTTGCTTAGCGAAGTTAACGAATTCGATGGTAGTTTATACATCGGGACTCTCACTGGCCCTTTTGCTGGAGTTCTTAAGCTTTAAATTTGTTTAAAAGTATGGTTAGATCTCTGATTTGAAGGCCGCCGGTGTTTACCATATATGTGAAGTTTGTTTTTTTATTGAATGTCAAAGGTCACAACCATATATCATGGTCTGTTTGTCTTTATAGTATTAAAAATAAAATGTTTTTAATTCTTTTAACCAAATAGTATTATTTTGTAAATAAAATTAAGAACAAATTAGATCGGTCATGTTTTACTGAATTATTATAGTTTGCAAAGATGCTTGTTTTTTTCTTCAAAGATAAAATATGAATTATAAACACAACGAACTAATTCGAATTTGATAAATTATAAATAACATATGTATTTACGGACCATTTTCTTTGGGAGAATCTTCCGCAAATAGAAGACCAAAGTCTTCGGTAATATGGTTATTTATCTCATGGACATTTTAAAATTGGCATAAACGAAATCTTTACTTTTTGGACAGAGGCAAATACATCAATTATACAGAGGATGGCCCAAAATACAAAGATAGAGATCACGATTTTATCATCCATACTAGGCAGGTGTTTTACGGATGGGTCATGGACAATTTCTCTGGACAAAGTTTGTATAGTATGTTAGAAAGCTTTGATGGATTGACGGAGACGAGAAACACTAGGGTTAGTCTGTCACTCTTTCACTCAGAAGTGGAAGTGCTTATCTGGACAATGGAATGTACGAGGAATTTACGTCAGTTTCAGGTCACATTTGTAACAAATTATTTTCAATTGACGAAGATGGTTTAGGAAGCAGAAAAATGACCAGCTTTTGCAAGTTATTTGGAAGATATCAAGATCCCTTGAAAGGAAGTTTTCACAACTTAGAAATCATTCATGTATTACGAACATCAAATTCAAGTCTTACACGCAGTATCAGAAAACAACCGTCATTTGTCTTTCACATAGATGCAGAGTTACCCGTATAGTTTACAGAGTCTTCATGAGTCTGATGACAAAAAAATAACATATACATTAACATTATTAGTTTGTAATTAAGAAGTAAATTGACTATTCACAAAATCATAGCTTATAAATTATGTCCAGTCAGGCTCTTAAGCTTTCCGGTTTTAACTATACACTAGATGATAACCCGCGCGCATGCGCGGAATGAGTTTTTTATATTAATATTTGTTCATTAAATGGTTAAAACATTTTGCAACACTACAACCTTTATCAATTGTAAAATATCGAATACAAATGTTGGTCTCTTAAATGTACCACCGTTGTTGAAAAATTAACGTATTACATCTTATTTTAATTATTTTTAAGACTCCATATACACAAAAGAAAATTAAGTTTTGTGGCCGACACTAAAACTAGACAGACAACATCGTTATAAAATGACGAAAGGAGATTAGGTTTTTTTGCTCTCGATTTATTTACTATTGCATTTCCATAAGTTATCATCTAATATTAAGATCTCAATAATTTTTCAATGCAAATTTAAAATTAACATATTTTATATTTTATATTTTATATAATATAAATGGTATTAATATATATATATATATAATATGAATATTTATTAATGAGATTTCATATTCATACAATTTATGATCATTTGTATCTTGATTGAACAAAAAAAATTTAAACTACTAATCACAAAATTTTCAATGTGGGATTTTTACCATTTTTACTAATTATAGTTGTTTAAAAAAAAATCAAAATATAACATATAAGAAAAAATAGAATTTTTTAATTATATGCTTAATGTGATTTTTAATTTATTTTAATAATATAACATTAAACAAAAAATAGAGAGGATACAAAAATTGTTATCAAATATGTATTACTAGGTGATTTTCCCGTGCTCATGCACGGGTATAAATATTTATAAAATAAATATACTATAATAATTTATTTGCTATTTATTTTTAATTTTAAATTAACTTCTAATTTGTATGCAAAATTTATATTAATAATATTATATTACTTTCATTAGACATATGATTTTAGATATGTTATATCTAGTCGGTTTTGCTGTTCTCTACAGTTGATTTAATTTTCATTTGGGCTTATTAGATTACATCTATTTCTCTGAATTCAACTATAATATTTTTATTTTAAATATATTAGAATTATGATTAATTTTCTTATTTGGATTTACGTTTGTTGTTGTCTTAGATATGTAAATATATTTAAAGAAGATGATGTATAACTTAAAATATATTGTGCTTAGACTGAAATATAAAATAAACTAAATTACATAAATTAATATAACGATAATATTCTACAATCTCATGCATATATATAAATTTTACAAAAGAACTAAATTATAACAGTTGGTTAATATTTTATTTTCATTTATTAATATGTTTTGAGTCATCCTCTAATTTACATTTATAAAATAAATTTTTATTATTAAACTATTCATTCTTATTGTAGTTAAATCTATGAATTTAGATATTGAATTGGTCGAGTCACTCATGTTGTTAGTATATTGAGTTACATATAATCTTTCAAATTCAAACTGAAGTGCTATTATTTTTTATTATCATTAAGTAAAATCAAATTAATTTTATTTATCGTTTAAATGTGCATGTAGTTTCATAATATTTATCAAATTATATATTGTTTTTTTCAAAAACAAATATCAGAAAATAAAGCGATGATCAATATGAAGTTATATATATAAGTAACTAATACATTTTTGATAGCTCATGAACACATATCAATATTACAGTAATTCAATTATTTTATAAAGTCTAAATAACTTTATGCCTTAGATATATTAAATAGTAAACTGAAATTTATTTTAAGTAATCTTTAAATGAGAATTCTTTGCTTTGGTATTTTAATTATAGTCATATTAAGTTCCACAAACATAAAAAAAAATGTAAAAGCAAATTTAATATTATGAAAAAATAATATATCTACCTCGTTAAAGTATATAGTTTTATGTTTTTTTAAAATATTTTGTAATTATTTGATAGAAAGAAATTTATTGTTAATGTTTTTAGTATCTCATAAAAATAAGCATTAAAAACAATTATGTGATTGTATTTTAAAAATCATATTATATAAGTAAAATTTAAGGTATAGATTTTTTTGCTGCAGTTGAAAGATATTATATTCAACTACATATATGAAAAATAAATAAAACATTTCAATAATACTAATTATAAACTATTTTTAGTCAATTAAACATATATCAGTTTATGTTACTTAATTGTTTTATGTAATCATGTAAGAAAATAGATAGACATATAAAAAAACTATTTCTGTTACTTTGAAAATATATATTTTTGTATTGTTTAAAATTATGTTTTAAAATAAATAATATTTCTTTTTTTCTAATATCATGATTATGTATCTTTTAACATCAAGATTATGTGTGTGAATGTTGTTTTATGAAATCACATTATATGCAAATAAATATTTTCATCTAAGAAAATATAGATATAAAGAAATATTTTATTACTTGAAAACTATATTTTATGTTATTTAAAAATAATATTTAAATGGAATATTTCTATTTTGTGAACTTTTCTTTTTTAATGAAATCATATTATATATATACATATATTTTCATTTTTTAACTTTATAAATGTTTAATGAAATCATATTATATATATACATATATTTTCGTTTTTTAACTTTATAAATGTTTCGTTTTTATTATATATGTTATTTGAAATTTTTTTAAAAGGAAACTAAATTAAAATTTCAATAATAGTATTTAAATGTAATATTTTTTTTTAATTTATTAAGGGTATCAGTGTAATCAACTATCGTGAGAGTTAACATGAGCGCGACACATAAGAAACTGACTTATCAAATAATATTATAGAGATTGATAATCTTTAATTATCATATATATGTTAATCATATTAGGTAATTTCGTAGCTTTTTTTTAAGGAAATAATTGAGAATATTCTTTTATATATTACTAATTAATTTGATAGTTATTTTAATAAAAATATAATATATATTTATATGGACCAACTTATTTTTCTAATAATTCTAAGAATTATCTTATTGATGACATTGGCTACGAAAATATATTGTAATGCTCCAAGATTAATATATAGGGGATTTGAAATCAAATGAGTACTAATCAAAGATATACATAATTATATGATCTGAGCATATTTGGTTCTTTATATTCAGCTAATTTCCTTATTTGAGCCTGATTTACTCCGTAAATACTTAAGAATGTTTAGGATTTAATGTGGAGTGCATGTATTTGACTTTTATTACCCACAAAATCTCACAAATCCCCCAGAAAAAGAAATGTTACTACATATTTTCTATTTTCTACAACGGTAACAATACATATTTTCTATTTTGTTGGTCAACAAGCAAAAAAAGAAATCTCTATTTTCTTATTTTCAAATCAAATCTGTATATAAATATAACTCATAAACAGATCCTTGTACTAACAATAGTTTCTACATTGAAAACACAACTAAGAATACAGAATGACGTTGTATATCTTCTTGATTTCTCTTCTTCTTCTCTCGCTTTTGTCAGCTGTTGTCTCCGACGACGCATCTTTCCAGAAACTTCCGGTGCCGGGAAAGAGGTCAGGCCCTGAATCTTTTGCCTTTGATTCCACCGGAAAAGATTTCTACACCGGAGTCTCCGGTGGTAAAATCCTCAAGTATACTCCTGACAAAGGTTTTGTCGATTTTGCTCAGATAACTAAGACTTCGTAAGTTCCTCAATCTCAATTATTTCTTAATTTGAACTTTCAAGATCACATGTTTTGATGATTATGTTCTTAATTGTTTCAAAAAAATGACATTTAAATTTTCCCTTTTAAAGATTTGAATTAGTTTTAAAAACTGAAAGGTAATGGTTTATTATTAAATCTCATGAATTGTAATATTAAGACATGTCTTTGATCATTGTTTGAATTGTTAATGCTCTATTTTCCCTTTAAAACACACAAAATATGTTTATTGCTGCATGAAACACCATGTAGCTCTTAAAATAACGTTGTTCATATTAAAACCTTTTTTCTGATTTTAATTTTAATTGGTTTGTGTTTACTATAGAACTTCTTCGTGGTGCAAAGGAGTATTTGGAACCGCATTGGCCAAGAAATGTGGCCGACCTGCGGGGATAGCCTTCAACCCAAAGACAGGTGACCTTTACGTCGCTGATGCTCCATTGGGTCTTCACGTTATCCATCCCGCCGGAGGTGTGGCCACAAAGATCGCAGACAGTGTTGACGGAAAGCCCTTCAAGTTCCTCGACGGTCTTGACGTTGATCCCACCACCGGTGTCGTCTACTTCACTTCTTTCAGCTCCAAGTTCAGCCCCAGGTATACCATATTCGATCTTATATATATAGTTTTCTATCGTCTATAAGTCAGACATACACGTAAATTCATGATTATAAACTCGACTAGCATGATAATGGCACTAGTACAGACTAATATATTATGCTACAAGTTTTGTCTTCTATTTATATATTTAATATTTATCATACAATTTTTATAATGTTTTATAATTTAATTAGGGTATTTGTAAGTAAATTAATTTGGTTTGATTAATACATGTATACTGTATATGAATATTTGTTGGTTATGCAATGCAGCGAAGTGTTTATCGCAGTGGGAGTAAAAGACGCAAGTGGAAAGCTCTTCAAATACGACCCAGCGACCAAAGCAGTGACTGTGTTAATGGAAGATCTAAGTGGTGCGGCTGGTTGCGCCGTGAGCTCTGATGGTTCATTCGTGCTGGTTAGCGAGTTCATAAAGAGTAACATCAAGAGGTATTGGATCAAAGGACCAAAAGCTGGATCTACTGATGACATCTTCTCAAGTTCTGTCTCGAACCCCGACAACATCAGGAGGATCGGTTCTACTGGAAATTTTTGGGTCGCTTCCGTTATTAACAAGGTCGTAATGCCCACGGACCCTTCGGCTGTCAAAATCGATTCTAATGGAAAAGTGCTTCAGACCATTTTTCTCAAGAATGAGTTTGGTAATACATTGCTCAGTGAAGCCAACGAGGTCGACGGCAAACTGTATATTGGAACTCTTACTGGACCTTTTGCCGGAGTTATGAAACTTTAGATTGGTATTAGGTGATTGCCCACGTTTGTGTATTAGGTGATTGCCCACGTTTGTGACCATGTTGAAAAAGTCCCTATTTATGATTAATTACTAATCTAAATTAAAGTGATAATATCCTTTCAAAATTCTAAACAAGGTTTGTGAACTTCCTTCCTTTTTTTCTTGGTTGTATTTGAGGAGGGATGTTTCCTTATAGTTGTCTTATTATATGTAAATAAATAATTTTTTTTGTCTCTGAAACAATAAATAATTTTTGAGAAAAATATAGTTGCATTACCATAACCTAGTTTTGATCGTTCGTTAGGAACATGTTCGATCCGAAGCATAGGCAAAGAAGTTGGTTACTTATAGTGCATCACGATTTAATACAATAAATTTAATTAATTGTGTACATAACATAATAAAAAGAATATAAAAGAACATAAAAGAAAAAAATAAATTTTTATTTCAGTCCATAAGGCATTATGAACTTTTTCCATAATTTCCGAACAACACTGGTAAAGAAGAAAATACGAATTTGAGTTTACCATTGACAGGTTTTGGTTGCTTCTTAACGAAAACAACATTACTTCAGCTCAGGTATATTGTAAAAAACGTAACATGCAGTGTAGTATTTATGTATTTGGTAATATCTATGACTATGTTAATATCGTGCTACTAGATGTTTTTCTGCAACCATGTGAAGAAATAAAATTTTAAAATTATATTTATAAATAAATTTTTTGGTTTTATTATTTGCGTGCAATATTTTAATTCTATGTAAAAATTAAGATAAAATAAACATTTTTATTTACATTTATATTTAGTAATAATATATATATATATATTGGAAATATTTTTATTTATTTATTTTGGTTAATATATATTAAATAAAATTCGATAAAATTAAGGGAAAGTTTTTTTTATGTATAATTAACAAAACATAAAATTAAATAATATTTCTGAAATTTATAAATATTAAAAAAAAAAAAATCATAATATGATTAGAATTTTTTTTTTTTGAATTAAAACTAGCATTTTTTATGGATTCATAGGTACGAGAGTGGGATACTACGAGATTAATCCAAAAAAAAAAACTAGCAGTTTTGCTTGACTTTATCTCCAGCAATATATGTCAAAATTAAATGGGAACACAGACTATCTATCCGAAAAATCCTCTTGCGAATTGATTTTGTCACATGTCCTATTTACAATCATTTTTACAAAAAAATGATGATATGGATAACTAGATTGATGACATGGCTTATAGTTAATATGACTGACATATATTTTTGGTACACTTTATAAAATATGACAATAACTAATACATTATATTTAATGTTGATTTATATTTTTGTTAAACTTCTTAAAATATGGTAATAATTCATAAATCATCATTAAAATAAATACATTGAAATATGCATTATAAATTTCGAAATATATTATTTAATTATATTTTTATAATTATACAATTTTTATTACTAATATTTTCAAAATTTTCTACATCTTTTTTAAAAACTTAATAAATTGTTAATCGTAATTTCGTTAGTTTCTTTTAGATATCTACAAATTTTATAAATATTGTTTAGTTATAATTTTAATAACTATACAATTTTTATATGATTTTTAGTAATTTTTATACAAGTTGATTTAATTCATTTAACCAAATTAAATAGATAAATTTTTTATCTAAGATTCAAATTTTAAATATAATACATATATAATATTAAATGTAATTTTAAATAAACAAAATTATTTTGTTTCTTAATTTTATGCTTAAATAATCAACTTTATATTAAATATTAGTCAAAAATAATAAAATATATAATATTAATAAATTTCATTTTAAATATAATTTAACTTTCAAAAAATTTATCACAAACACCTAGTGTTACTTGATTGATTATGTGATTACTAACTATATAAATGGATTTTAGTAAAAAAAAAAGGATGTGCTTTTAATTAACTTACATAAGAACTAGATAACTAACAATAAGGCCAGCTCCATCGGTTACAACCTGTGAAAGGTTCTAAAACAAAAAAAATAATGTTATTATAGTAATTTAATTATGTATTAATTTTCCAAAACCAGTTGAAACACTACTGCAATGACATCTGTCCTTTTAAGTTTGCAACCGATTCTTAAAACCCTGTAATCAGAACCTTTCAACGTTCTCTCACCAAAATTAATTTATTTTTTCTTTTTCTTAAATACTAAAAACTCATTGAAAAGCTTGCCGATGGAGCTACTCTAAGAGCCTGTCCGGTGATTATAAGGACCTATCAAAATAAAATTATTCATATTAATCAATTTTTTAATTAAATTTTACGAAACTCTTATTTAAAGAATTATAGTTTATAATATAGAAAATGATATACTAAATAATTACAGAAAAAGTTAAGTTATTGTAAAATAAAAATATCAATAGAAACAAAATCGGTTATGTTTAATTTTTAAAAGATATTATAATATTTTAAAATAAACTGATATTTTCTTGGCTTTAACTTCACAACTATTTTTTTTATATCTAAATCATAATAATATGAAACTTACTTAATAGTTTATTATTATATTAATAAACTAATTTTTCGATTATACTACTTTATACCTAATTATATATATATATATATATGCTATTGTTTAAAAAATAGGGGGCCCATAATGTAAGGCGCCGTGCAAATATCCCCTACACTATATTTGCGAAGTGATTTATACATTTGTCGTCACTACAATCACTATATATATATATGCTATTGTTTAAAAAAAAGATGACATGACATTTAAAATAGATGACATAGTTTTAGAAAATAGTGACATGGCATCATAGTAATTGTGAGATGTAAAATTTCCTTATAAAACTTTAAATCTTTTTGTAGGGATTTTAAATATGGTAATAAAAATAACTCATATATCATCATTAATGTCAATTTTCCATATAAATATTTATTTATGGTAAACTATTAAATATATTAATAATTCATATCACAATTAAAATAATAATATATATGTATATATGTATCTCACATTAATAAAAATATATATATATATATATATCTATATATATATTTAAAATAAATAATCATTAAACACAATAATATAATTAAAACTATTTTTATAAAATCTAATTTTATCTTTATTAAAAATTAAATCAAATCAAATTTAAATAATTTTACCAAATAAAAAAATAAGATTACAAAAATACGTTTATAATTTTTTATAACTATTGAAGTTAAAATATAAATTAATATGTTGAAATATAAATCAAAATTTTCTTTTCAAATAAAAAATATTATATTAAAAATTACTATTTCTGCGCAATGCGGAGGAAAACTCCTAGTAGAATACATATATCTAACATAATGACGGTTGATAATATAAAGAAAATGTCGAGAGAGTGAAACGTAATATCAAGGGATCCAAAGTTGGTACTTTCAAATGTCGTAAAAGTTGAATAAGATGACATGGATATAATTATCACAGAATTATCATAAACTGCTAAAATTTGAGATTAATGGCATTCTTAGCTATATATCTAACACACCTGAAGTATATAACAAAATTATTTTCTAAACGTGAAAACATAAAGCTTGATAAATTATATGAATGGTAATTAATAATAATATTATACTTTGAAAACTTAAAGGTACATATACCTAGGCCTGGGACGGATCCGGATATTCGGGAAATTCGGGGTATCCGGATCCGTGAACTTAATATCCGGATCCGGATTCGTGGTTTCCGGATATCCGTCCCGATATTCTATTACCCGCAGATATCCGGATCCGTAAAAATAATTAAAAATAATATTTTTTTTTAAAAAATCCTAATTTTTTTAATATAATATATAAATCAAATATTTATAAATATATTTATATATGTCTATAATATTGTAAAAACTAAAATATAATATTATAAGATTAATTCATGTATAAATATTAATATATCAAATATAAATATTAATGAAATTTAAAAATTTAATGTGTTTTAAAAATACAGATCCGGATCCGGATATCCGGACTTAAAAATTAAGATATCCGGACTTAAAAATTAAGATATCCGGATTCGGATTCGGATTCGGTTTGGACGGATCCAAGATTTTACTATCCGGATTCGGATCCGGGCACCCAGAATATCCTATTTTCAGACCGGATCCGGAGCGGATCTCAGATCGAATCCGGATCTCAGATAATAAGTCTCAGGCGTAAGTATCTATGTTACATGGAAACGGAAGCGGGTACGCGGAAGCGGAAGCGTATGGAAGCGCAGAAGCGAGATTTTTTGAAAAATTAGGAAGCGGGTACGTATTGGAAGCGTATATCCATATGTATGTATATATATGTGTGTATATATATATATATATATTAAAATATAAGAATTTTTTTAAAATTTTTTCTTTTAAAAAAAATAGGACTAAAAATTATATGTTATAAATTTAAACAAATTATTTATTCATTTTTAATAATTTAGTAATGATTTCATATTAAAACTATGAAAATAGACATAAATTAAGTTTAAAAAAATTATTATATTAATTATTGTTAATGCTTCATAAATAATTGACACAATATATTTGAATATATGATATATGTTTAATAAAAACCTCAATACATAAAGATAATTTATAGTATTAATTTTAATATTTATATATTTATATCCTCTCTATTCATTACTATTAAAATTTTGATTTTACAGAAATTAATAACTACGATTATATTTTTATTGATATTCAACCTTGTATTTTTTTTAAAGAACGGAAGCGTGATTCCAAAACCGAATCATAAGCTTCCAACGTGTTTTTAAAAAGAATATTTTGGAAGCTCTTTGGAAGCGAGATTCCGTAAGCTTCCACAAGGTTCCGATTCCGATTCCGGTTCCGAAGCGGGAAGCGAACGTCCGATGAAGTTTCCGTGCAACGTAGGTAAGTATACCATTCTCGTCACCAATTTTTTTTCATTTTTAACCAATTGCTTCTAAGATACCCCGTATCTTTCATCAGTCAATTCTAATCATGAGATTTTAACACAATTTAGGCGTATTTTGTTCTTTATACCCAATTAACTACTTATTTGGTCTGATTTGCTGCTCCATGAATATGAATATTCATTTCTACAAATACTTGAATGCAAAAGAAGAAAGATTAATAAAAGGAATCCTTTTAAAAATCAAATCTATAAATATACACATTACAAGACTAATCTGACGAAAACACACAAACAAAAGTTATGACGTCGTTTGTTTCCGTGATTTCTCTTCTTCTCTCATTTTCTCTGGCTATTTTCTCAGGTGCTGCGTCCTTCCAAAAATTTCCAGTTCCGGGAAAAAGGTCAGGCCCTGAAGCTTTCGCCTTTGATTCCACCGGAAAAGGTTTCTACACCGGAGTTTCCGGCGGTAAAATCTTTAAATATCTACCGGGGAAGGGTTACGTCGATTTTGGCTATATCACAGTATCCTCGTAAGCTTTTTGATTCTTTTGGTTTAACGAAAGAAAGATCACGGCTTTGTTATATTAAAGTGGATTATATCGTTATTACAACATGACTCGTTCCTGCTATTATAGAGTAACATAGAAATACGAATTGACAAACTTCGTTGGGAAAATACGAATACGTCTATGTACTTGATAGTCGTATCATGTTAGGATTTTATCAATTAGAAATGACTGCAACCTACTTTCTTCTGGGGTCGGCAACTGCAGCAACCTACTTTTAAATTCATCAAATGAAAATCATTTAGTGTTGCCTTTTCCTTCAAACCTTCTGCATAATAAATAGATTCAGATTTGGTCAAATCTAATGGTCAAATATTTCTAAACATTGCGTCGTGAAGTCTAATGGAGTATTTTCGTATGAGTTATTTTTGGGTTTTCTAGGTTCACCGACCAACATAATTTCGTTATTTCACATTTGATATCTTTTAGAAAAAGAAACAAAATATTATCAAGTTATATTATGTTTGTAAAATAAAAAGATAAAAAAACAAATAAAAAATAATAGTAGTTACAAATTTTTTTTTAAAAAAAATAATATTTTTAACGTTGTCTGCAGAACACTAAACCTTAGACGCTAAAAATATTTTTAATAGTTATATTATGTTTTGTTTAATGTTTGAGTTTTAGTGTTGAAAATGCTACAAACTCTTAGTTGATCAACTTTAAATATTTTTTTTTGTGATATTGTCTTTGATCCCCACCCCCTAATTTTACCAAATCATAGTCATATAGTATTTTCTTGTTTCAAATTACTAGTACTGATATGGATCAAGACTTTGTGAATTGTGATCAACAAATCTTTTATGAAACGAAAGGGGGTAGAGAATGTTGATTTTCATTCCATAAACGTAATTAATGACGTTAACCATGTGGGTAGTCACGTTACCTGTTGATTGCTAACTGTGGGTAATTAGTCTTCTCTCATTATTGTACACGTTACCCCTCAACGTGAAAAAGTCAAATCAATATTCCATAGTCATTATTTTTTTTGTAATGTTAATTTTCATTCCATAGCTCCCCTTTGTTTTATTTTCTTTCTTTTTCTAAAAATTCACATGATTTACTTTAGGAAGTCGCAATGGTGCGATGGAGCACTTGGAATAGCTTATATGAGTAAATGCGGCCGGCCGGCCGGAATAGCATTCAACAACAAAACAGGAGAGCTCTACGTGGCCGATGCTCCGTTGGGTCTCCACGTCATTCCTAGTGGTGGTGGCTACGCCAAGAAGATCGCCGACAGGGCTGACGGCAAGCCCTTCTTGTTTCTCGATGGCCTCGACGTTGATCCCACAACCGGGGTCGTCTACTTCACTTCCTTCAGCTCAAAATTTAGCCCTGGGTAAAGTTTCATTTTTCTTATATTAAAATAAATAATGAACTTGCCAAATTCTCTATAAACAAAACTAATGTAGAATTTTCTTTTTAAAAATAATCTTAACTGGTATTTGTGTCCTTTCCAAAAACAAAATATACAGTTTTATTACTTTATCAAATATATTCATCTTTACATGAACCAATGTTATAACAATTGATTTATGCGATGTAAACAAAACAAAAATTTTTAAACTATTTTTCTAAAACGATTATTTTGAGCATTTCATAAAAAAAATTATATTTATAACTTTTAAAATTCTTAAAACTTAACTAAACCTAATTTATTTTGTAAGGGTATATGTTAAATAGACCGATGTCATACAGTTTGTTTGAATCATGTTCATCTTTTAGTATATTATTAACTGAAATAAGTTAAAATTCATTTATCTATTACTAAGCAATATGTTTACTATTGGTTATGAATGTAGCGACGTGTTAAAAGCAGTGGCATCAAAAGACGCTTCCGGGAAACTCTTCAAGTACGATCCATCAAAAAGGGTCGTGACTGTATTGCTCGAAGGTCTAAGTGGCTCAGCCGGTTGTGCCGCTAGCTCAGACGGTTCGTTTGTGCTGGTTAGTCAGTTCATCAAGAGTAACATCAAGAGGTATTGGATCAAGGGGTCTAAAGCTGGTACTTCTGAAGACTTCACTAATGCGGTCTCGAACCCTGACAATATCAAGAGGATCGGTTCTTCCGGAAACTTTTGGGTTGCTTCGGTAGTGAACACAGCCACCGGACCAACAAACCCGTCAGCGGTTAAAATTAACTCTGATGGTAGAGTGCTTCAGACAATTTCGGTGAAGGATAAGTTTGGAGATACTTTAGTCAGCGAGGTTAACGAATTCGAAGGAAGGCTTTATGTCGGAACTCTGTCTGGTCCTTTTGCCGGAATTATTGACCTTTAAACTAATTTTATGTAACATTAGTGTGATCAGATGGTAATAAAAATAATATGAACTTTTTTATTCTTCCATTTCCATCACAACCACAGATCTTTTATAGAAGAGCACAAGCTAAGCTATAGCTGAGTTCTCTGAATGATTCAACCATTTATTGATACTTTGCACAATGCCTTGACATAGTAAGGTGGGAACTTCCCGTTCAATTCCAAAAACTACATGATGACTAAATATGATCTGGAAATTATATGTTTAACTAAATGTACTTCTATGGACTATAGATTATTTAAAATAATTTTCAATTTATCTTTTATACATCGAAAGTATAAATCACTTAGACTTTATAATATTTGAATTATTTTATAAATATAGATAGATGTTCATGAATTTTTAAATTTATATTGGTTTTGTTCGTTTATGCAATTTTATACTGATTTTCACTTTAGCTTTTTATGATTTTTTTTGTCAAATAAAAAATATACAAATACTTATGAAAATATTTTACACATCTTAGATGAAGAACCAAAAATGAATAAAACTAATCTTATTTGGTTTAATTAAAATAAAAGTAGTAGTACTTTATTTAAAGGAATATATCTAATTCAATATATACACACAAAATAAATAAATGGACCAATCCAAATTATTACACCCAAAAGTATAGATTGAATAAAATAGCAGCATATTATTATTTATAGTACTATTTTATTTATTTTTATACATATAAATTACAAAATGAACCAGAATATACTAATAAATGAAAATAAATACCAACCAATTGTTACAATTTACTTATGTTGCAAAATTTACATATGCAAAAGATTATCATTATATTTAATTATGTATCTTTGAATTGATCAACTCTTTAGTTTTTTTTTTCAATTTGATTATCTCTCTGTCCAATCGAGAGAAGTTACAAAATTACTACTAAGGGCATCATTATTGGTGTGATGAAGAGAAAAAGATAGAGAGTCTCTTGTTTTGTTTTTTTTTTTGGTCGTTGGAGAGTAAGGGACAGCCCTTAATTAGGAACTTTTTCCTTCTCTTTCTTTCTCGGTTCCCACCCCCCTCCTCTAAGGAACACCTTAAGGGACTCCCAATAATGATGCCCTAATGACTCTCTCACTCTGGTCCATAAACATCACGTCGACACATACCTCTGATCTCAATCTTTCTCATATCATATTTTTGAATATCATAAGAGAGAATGTGAAAAGTAAAAAGAAAATCCTTTGGTATCAGGAGAACCTTGCCGTTTTGAGTTGTACCTTTCACATTGAATGTAATGGTATTGACCAGATGCAGTTGAGAAGGCTGCACAACCTGACTCTTGCACGACCATTTCTTGCTCCCGGCATCTTCCACAGACCATAAAGCCACGACACCCTTGTCTTTAAGATTTGTTTGGTCAAAAAGAGTTGGTTTTCCACCATACTCCAAAAGACCCACATTCTGAAACCTTTCAAGCAGCTCGTCGCCGTCCCTGCGAGGTATTTGGATCATGTTGAACTCTTCGGATTTAACGTCGAAACTAACAAACACATATTCAAACGGACCAAGCAAAGCCATGTAGTATATAACCCCATCGATACACAGTCCTTCCATTTTGCAAGGCACGTGAGGACAAAAGTCCGGTGAGGTTAGAGCAGCCTTTTTCCAGAAACATAGTCCACCTTCTAGTACAAATACCCAATTCTCTGAACTGATCACTTCCATATTCTGTTTTAGGTGTACGCTAATCGAGGAGACCACTTTGTACTTGTGGTTAAGAGGGTCGTATCCGAAATAGTAGCGGACGATTTTTTTTCCTCCTGGTGGTACGATCATGTGGTCGGACTTTTTGAAGGGTAAGGTGACAAGTTGTCTGGTGGCAGGGTTATAGATTCGAAGCTTATTCCAATAGACGTAGCACATGAAGCCACCAAGATTTTGCAAGATGTAGCTTCCCATCCGTGGGGTGGTCAGATCGTGGTCAACTAAAAAGGCAGATGGAGTAGTAGTAGTAGTATTAGCGTCTTGAGGAGCCGATGAGAGTATTTCAGTGTCAAGGTAGTTGTTTACATCCCATAAACACATGTAAAGACGAGGGGAAGGGACTGTATAAGGAAACGGTGGGTGAAATATCGTGAGCTGATGAGCGTTAGCCAGAGCTTTGAAACACACATGAATCTCTTTAGAGATTTCACAGGCAGTCTCGTGAGAATCTCCTCCGTCACTAAATCCATAGTGCTCCGTAAAGTCCATAGTAGCTCAATGTTAGTATATCTATGGAGGTGATTCATCTTTTATTTGGTTAATTTTCCTTTATTTAAATTACCTTTATCTAAATTTCCTTTTGACTCTTTATTTCCTTTTTTTAGCAGTTTTGACCTAGTGAATAGACTCGCATACTCTGATTTTGATCAGTAGACTCCCACATTCTTTATTTCCTTTTTAGCAGTTTGATCAATAAACCTTTTCTTGAAAACAATTTATTTCAAGAAGCTTAGCCTGCTTGGCGGACATTCAAGGAATCGACGGGTGAGTTAATTAGTTTCTAATTTCTATCATCGTGATGTTGAGTGTTTGTTCTCTATTTTTGTTTGTTTATCGAACTGTTTTGTTTTTTCTTATATGATACGGCATGACCAACAGACCACATCTGAGTGATGTCCTATGACAAATAAAGAGCCGTATGCACTTGTCAAACTTACTTTTGTGCCCATCTATAGTGCTATTCATCTTATATATCAAAGAAGAAGTCACAACCTTGATTCATGTATGATTGTTTTACTATTCAATGAAAAAAATATACAATAAACTTATTATGTTTTAAAAATTGATAGACACATATATATTATAATATATACCAATTTAGAATTGAAAACAAAATATTTATATAAAAATAAAAGAAAAAAATCGCACGGTTACGCGGATCGAAATCTATTTCTTACTTATTTCACACAAGCTGTTAAACCGGACCGGATTTTCTTAGGATCGATTATCGATACCTTTTGATCGTACCTTTTCTATATCTTGTACATATGTTATATGTACAAAATTTTGCTTTTACACCGTACAAAATACATGAATAAGAATACGACGATAAAAATATCCATTATTTTCTCAATGGTGGTTATAGGTCCCTAGGCCCGGCCTGCGATGTAATTGGAAACATTTAAAAATTTATAACTTATAGTTTGTACTAATTAAAAAATGACAACGTAATTAAAATGCTAATTTTGCTTACGTACCGGCTTGATAATCAATTGAGAATTTTGTTAGTCCAAAATTATCTGTTAAGGAATGTTATATTATATAGTATGTCCATTATGGACCATTCATTTATCAAATCGAAATTCATTATATATATTATTTCCTTAAATAAAACCTACGGAATTACCTAATTTGATTAAGATATATATAGCAATTAATGATTTTAAATAATAAAGATTTGCTAACAACTTTTTATGAGTTTTGTTTAATTCTTTATTATTAAAATAAATTACATAATTAATTAATCATATAATAAAAATTTAGATTTTTTTGTATATGTTGTATTTTGAATTTTTCAAAATGAGTATAAACTACTAAAACTGTTAAAAATCTCAAATAAACTTTTGTGATCAAGGTTTAAATTTTTTTCTACAACAAGATACAATGATTATAAAATCATATGAAAAAATAATTTCATTTTAATAGTTGTTTATGTTAATATATATTTAGCATTTAAATTAAACTATATATCATATGAAAATACATACTTATATTTTGATATTTTTATTGAATATATATTGAAAAATTAATATTTTAATTTTGAAATCTTCATTGTTTTTCTTAAATGATTATAAATTATTGAAACCACTAAACATTCCACATTTAAAAAAATTTGTTGGTGTAAAATTTTGATACACAAATATGCAAATAATCATAAAATCATATGAGTAGAAACCTCATTTAATAAATATCTACATTAAAATTATTTAAGATCATTTAAATTTAATTATATATCATATACGATAGATAAGATTGATTGTTTTGATTTATTTACCTTAAAATAATTGCGAATAAACAAGAGCGGTCGTCTGATTTATATGTGCACGCCAATTTATTACATAATAGTAACTTATTTGTTAGTTATTTAATATATAATTTTTATTTAATTATTTCATAATATGCAGAAAACATAAAATAAGTAATAAATATAAAATATTTATTATGCACAAAGCGCAGATCTTAACCTAAGTATATATCTCTTTAATAATTTTAAATCTTAAATATTTTCTAATTCTGAGGCCAAAACAAAAGAACGAAATGAGAATAAATCAAAATCAATATTTATATCGAGCAATAACCAAAATGAAGAAAATGGCACAAAAAGAGAAAAATATTGAAGATAGATAGGATTAGCACGTGAACGTAAACACCTCATAACCATAATTAATTTTAAAATTGCTAAATCATGATATAAAATTGAGTTTACATAGTTTCATTGTAACCAAATAGTAGGCCTGAGATTCTTCACCCTAAACGTTAGGTTCTTATGCGATAAGTGATTTTTTGACCTAAAATATTTTTAAAAATGGGATCAGCTCATGAGTCAACAAATTCTGTAATTAACAATTTTTTTAAAGGGCCAAAAATATTAATTCGATTAAGAATATAAATATTTTTTCCATACGATATTTCTTAAGTAATTTTCATATAAATTCACCATGCTTAAGACGCATGTCTTATCCTAGGATTATTATATTACACAAGAGATGGTTTATATACATGGAGACTCTAGGTATTCACAATAACTATACTTCCTAAAAAAGGGATTGTGAAATATATATAAATCATAATCGTATCTATAACACGCCCCCTCAAGATGGAATGTCCGTAGTAACTCCAATCTTGTTTCGTAGTTCCAGAAATCTTGCCCGCAGTAGAGGTTTCGTTAGAGCATCGGCCAGTTGGTCTCTGGTATTCACGTGTGACACCTTGAGAGCTCTTTTCTTGACTTGTCTTCTGACATAATGAAAGTCTAGAGCAATATGCTTCATACACGAATGAAAGACAGGGTTTGAACACAAGAACGTTGCACAAACATTGTCGCAGAAAACAATTGGAGCTGATGGAACCTGGACTCCGAGTTCTGTTAGTATACTGCAGATCCAGCTTAACTCAGCAGCTGTGTTCGCGACTGCGCGATACTCTGCTTCCGCCGAGGAGCGTGCTACCCCATTTTGTTTCTTCGAGCTCAAGGAGATAGAATGACTGCCAAGGTAAACGATGTAAGAGTTCGTCGAGACATAGTCATCTGTATCGCCGGCCCAATCAGCGTCTGAATAGGCGTGAAGCTTGAGCTTGTTGGACGCAGAGAAGAAGATGCCCTGAGTCGGAGTTCCAGCGAGATAGCGAAGAATTCTCTTAGCTGCTTGCTGTGGGAACCGAAATTCACACTGTCGATTTATGTTTAAATTAGGAAACTAGGAAAACTCTAATTTCCCAAAGGTCACGGATCTCTGCGAGAGCCAACGGCAAGTGACTAAATATATGCGGAAATCATGAAAAGATAACAAACGTGTTTAGAGAAAACAGTAGATCTTATTTCGAGTCCGCGTGAAAGAGTTGCGATCATTACAAGAGATCATAAAAGCCTTGGCCGCAAAGGCTGTCAGCGATTTACCTAGTTCTAGCGGCCTAAAAGCTCAAA
>NC_027749.1:22599359-22600741 GCF_000695525.1 Brassica oleracea var. oleracea | reverse complement strand
TTATGGGCTTTTGGTTAAGAAATCGTAAGTGGGTTTGGAGTCACGTATTAGGCCTCTTTGGGCCGTTGTTTGACTCGAAACGTTTATTACGGCTTCTTTCGATAAAAACGAACTTCCAGCGGTTTTTGTCGTAAAGTTCGATTGATGACTTCAAATGACGAGAAACATGAAATGGGTTGGCTACGGTCTTCGGGAGATAGCATTAAAGAGTAGACGAGAATGCATGAATTCGTGTCGTATCGATTTTTAAGAAAGCACAGTCGCTATGTAGCGACCGAGTCGTGTGCGTGCACGGTCGCTACGTAGCGACCGAGCCGTGTACGTGCTCCGTCGCTACGTAGCGACCGAGCTTCGGGGAGAGCAGCACGGTCGCTACGTAGCGACCGAGCTTCAGTGAGAGCTCGGTCGCTACGTAGCGACCGAGCTTTGGTGAGAGCTCGGTCACAACGTAGCGACCGAGCCATGTATGTGCTCGGTCGCTACGTTGCGACCGAGCTTCGGTGAGAGCTCGGTTGCTACGTAGCGACCGAGCTTCGGGGAGAGCAGCACGGTCGCTACGTAGCGACCGAGCTTCAGTGAGAGCTCGGTCGCTACGTAGCGACCGAGCCGTGTACGTGCTCCGTCGCTACGTAGCGACCGAGCTTCAGTGAGAGCTCGGTCGCTACGTAGCGACCGAGCCGTGTACGTGCTCCGTCGCTACGTAGCGACCGAGCTTCAGTGAGAGCTTGGTCGCTACGTAGCAACCAGCTTTTGCGCTGGTTGCTACGAGGCAACTTTGTTCGCGTCTTTCTCTCAACCTTGTTCGTGTCTTTCTCTGATTTTTCGTGAATGTGTTTTCTCCGCAAGATTCTTCGTAAAAATAAATCTTTTTCTACGATTTATTTTTCGTAAAAACGTTCATGCCGATTTTTACGGACTTTCAGACATTGATTCCGTCGTGACCGATTTTGACCCCAACAGTTAGCCCCTAGCTCGTTAGAACAATGAGCTTCTAGCGTGAGGTTTTAGCGAGTGGCTTGGCAAGTTAGGTGAGTTAGGCAGAATTAATGGTCGAAAAGGTCCGTGGTAAGTGGTCTTCTCGCTCTTCTAAAAGTAGAACGCGATAAGATTGGGGCTGAGCCTTATGACGGCTGCCTACGTACCCTTGTTGAAGGGGTCAAGCCTTTCGTAGTTCGTCTTGGAGTTAAGGTTCATATGACTAGTTTTCCAGCGAGACCTTTACGGTCTGGTTTTTATGTAGAGGTTATCAGGTGTGTTGCTGCCGATGGCATTTTATATGGGTGTAGAAGGAAGACTACGAGTTGTCATCTCGTAATCTAACTCTGTGTGAACTGCTATATCCGTGATCTGTTTCGAGAGTTTTCCGCAGTGTGTAAACTTCA
>NC_027749.1:22597276-22597663 GCF_000695525.1 Brassica oleracea var. oleracea | reverse complement strand
ATCAGTTCCTAGCGTTTAGACGAATCTCAGATTGTCGTTTGCTTTTAGGATGATCATGACGAGACATCGCATTGTATGAATATTTTTCCGCATATTTCTACGAGAGTTTGCTTCGTCGAAAGCGTTTTCTTTATCTTGATGAGACATCGCATTGTTTAAATATGTTTTTGAAGTATGGGAGTATAGGAGTATAGTATACGCACCTACTCCGTCCTTTTTTTCTCGAGGAATAGAATGATCGATAGTCCGAGTCGGTTTGGAGACGACACTTGGACTGTGATTTGGTTTTTTCCAGGTTGAAGACTTGGAATATGTCGGTTCCGAAAGAATTGCCAGAAATGAATCGGTTTTAAGACGACGTTCATGTCTCTAGTTTTTTCTCTCCTT
>NC_027749.1:22556435-22595618 GCF_000695525.1 Brassica oleracea var. oleracea | reverse complement strand
AATTCGCACTGTCGATTTACGTTTAAATTAGGAAACTAGGAAAACACTAATTTCCCAGAGGTCCCGGATCTCTGCGAGAGCCAACGGCAAGTGACCAAATATATGCGGAAATCATGAAAAGATAACAAACGAGTTTAGAGAAAATAGTAGATCTTATTTCGAGTCCGCGTGAGAGAGTTGCGATCATTACAAGAGATCATAAAAGCTTTAGCCGTAAAGGCTGTCAGCGAGTTACCTAGTTCTAGCGGCCTAAAAGCTCAAACCTAGTTGACTAGCAGCTCGATAACAAAAGACGAAGAAAATACAGAAAAGGTTTTTGATTGATTTCAGACTGAACCTTATGAAAGGCTGCCTACGTACCCCTTTCGAGGATCAAGCCGAACGTAGTTCAAAAGTGAACCAAGAGATCAAACTGCTTGAAGGAAAGCGTTATAAACTGCTTTCTTTAGCCGACATACATGATCTGGTTTGTACGTATCTACGAAGCCCGGTGGCTGTCCCATATGCACTTCATCAGTTAGGGTCCCTTGAAGGAAAGCGTTATTGACGTCGAGTTGTTGGATTGGCCATGAATTGTTGACTGCTATATCAATGACCAGTCTTAGTGTCGTCGACTTAATAACCGGACTGAAGGTTTCTTGGTAATCTCGACCCAAGCTTTGATTGTATCCCTTTACCACCAAGCGTGATCTGCAACATTTATCTGTTCCATTAGAGTAAAACTTGTTCTTGTGTAGCCATTGGTTACCTAACACATTGAAGTGTAGTTGTCGAGGAACCAATTCATATGTGTCATTCCTCACAAACACATCTATTTCAGTCCACACTGCGTCTCTCCATTTCTTGTCTCTTAATGCTTGGGTGATTGTATTTGTGCTCAGCCGGTGCCAAGAGTGACAATTTCGCCGATTAGTTGTATTTGGGATTCAGTTTTCTTATCTGATTTTTTTCGACACATTTTCATTGGGTGTTGATTTTCAGGCGGAGAAGTTGGTGTTGAAGATGATGATGATGGCGCCGAACTTGTCGTTGGTGAGGGCTGAGGTGTGAGAGCAGTGTTGTTTGCTTGTTTAGAAGGTGAAGTAGCGGTGTTTCCCGGGTGAGTTGTGTTTTGTGATGATGTCTCTGTTGTTGAAGTTGACGTTTCATTGCTTGCAGCCGTAGAGGTCGCAGTTGAACTCTCATGTACTTCCTGGTGAGAATCTGATCCTGGTGGTCCTGTTTGCTGCACAAGTGGCGGTTGAGGATTTGTGTTGTTGTATGTGGTAGGGATATGGGTTACAGGTGGAGATGATAGTATAGGTAGAGGAGGCGAAGTTTTGGTTTGTGGTTTAGGAGTGGTGGTGATGGTTTTGAAAGGAAAGCTTCTTTCGTCAAATCGGTCATGTCTGGAAACATAAATCTGACCAGTGTGTGGTTGGAGACATAAATAGGCGCTATGAGAGTTGGAGTAGCCTATGAAGACACATAGAGTTCATCTGTCTTCGAGTTTGTGTGATGTGTATGGTTGGATCAAGGGAAAACAGAGGCAGCCATACACTTGTATTTTTTTTGTAGTTAGGCTTGGTGTTGAAGAGTTTGTGATATGGAGATCATGGTTGAGGACAGGCGTTGGGAGGCGATTTATAAGGTATCTTGCGGTTGCAAAAGCATAGGTCCATTAGGTTTTGGGCATTCCCGAGTGTGTGAGAAGCGTGAGACCTGTTTCCACAATTTGGCAATGCTTTCTCTCTGATATACCATTGTGTTCTGGTGTGTGTGGTGGAGATGTGAGATGTGATATTTCAGCTTCAGCAAGATAGGATCGTAGGGCTATGAATTCTCCTCCATTGTCTGAGTATAATGTTCCTATCTTGGAGTTGAAGTAGTTCTCGACAAGATTCTTGACGACTTTGAATGTTTCTCGAATTTGGGACTTGAGTTTTAATGGGTAAATTCAGGTGTAACGGGTATAATGATCAACTAGTACTAGATAGTACTTGTAGTTGTTGATAGAGAATATGGGAGAGCTTCAAAGGTCTGTATATATGTATTGGAGTGGTCGTTGGGAAGAGATATATGTTTGAGAAAAAGGTAATTTGTGAGTCTTATTGATTGCACAATCTGAGCATAAAGAATTTTGTGTTATAGATTGGGCACAAGGCAAAGAAAAACTTGAAACAATAGATTTAAGAATAGATGCTGAAGGGTGTCCTAGGCGGAAGTGCCAATCAGACATGGTTATTTTAGGTGAAGCTGAAGCAAAAAAAGATTGAAGGGTACGTGTTTGGGTTGGCCACCCATACAGCTCATCCTTGGTCTTTCCTTGGATTAACGGGACTCCCGAGCTGAGATCCATCACCTGAAAATGAGCAGGGAAAAAGTCAACCGAAACCTGACTAGCATTGCATAAAAGATACACCGAGACAAGATTCTTCTTGATATTAGGAACACATAGGACATTATTTAAATGTTGCGAGTAAGAGAGGGCAGAGAGATGGAACCACAGTGTGTGATGAATAAACCTGACCCATCTCCGATGAGAACCGAGTCGTTTCCATTGTAGGGTTGATGCGTCATGTTGTTGAGGTCACTGGTTAAGTGGTGTGTAGCACCAGAGTCCATGAGCCATGCATTGGTGGGGTTTGGTGACGCCATCACAAGATTTGCTCTTGACTGCCATGGTTGGATTAGTCCTGGGCATATAAACTGGATCCAGAAAACCTGACCCGGCCCGATCGGAAAAACCCGATTTAGATCGGCTTCGGTTTTATGTAATAACCCGATCGGTTTATATTCTTGTGAGATTTGGAATACGGTTCGGATCGGGTAAAAACCCGGACCCGTTCGGTTTACCCGAAAACCCATATAACAAAGCATCATTATTATTCTTAGCCTGCATGCCTCTCGGTACTCGAATTTTTATCGACTCTGAACCAATAGAAACCCCAGAGTTCTCCTAGATGGCGATTGCGTTTTCGAATGCTTCTCGATTAGTGAAGGATTAAATAAAAAAATGGATTCCTTCAAAGATGTTGTCGCTTCTCTTTCACTAATTCATCGACGAAATTCATCTCCCTCTCTGTCTCCGACATATCCTCTCTCAGCTTCTTCAAGGAATCAATCAAAGGTGTGAAATGAATCATATGATTGAAGTTCTAGCTTCTCTAATTTGTTTTATGTAATCGGTCTAACACTTAGAATCTTAGATAAATCTATAATGATGTATGTGATTATGATGTTTTGAGACTTGAGAGTTGAGATTGTGTTCTTTATCAACTTGAGAACTTCAGATTGTGTTATATAATATAGTAAATGACTTTTCAGTTTTTGTTTTGTGATTGTGATGTGTTGAGATTGTGTTCTGTAATGAATCTGAAAGAGTTGAGTAGTTGTGATTATGATTGTGTCTTTGTATTAATCTCGGTTTTGTTTTGCAAATGGATTATTCATAACCTGAAAAGGAAGTTACCAGAGATGAAGATGATGAAAGTCAGGGAAACGAAGAGGAAGTTCTAACATCTAGTCCTGCTACTTCAAGTAGAAACAAAAGGAATAACAAGTCAACTCCAGCTCTTAAGAAAAAGAAGAAGAAGAATACAAGTACAAGGTCAAAAGTTTGGGATCATTACACAAGACTGAAGAAGAATATGAACAAATGCAGCTGCAACTACTGTGGTAGAGTTATGTGTTGTGCAACGTTAAATGGCCCATGTCTGAAGAAACATCTTGGAATCTGCAAGGAACACCAGGAATGGTTACAAACCCAGTCTCAGACTCAACATACACTGAATGCCGAAAGTGATGATGATGGTGGTCAGTTGAAGCTTGCAAGGGTTTCTAATGAAGTCGTAAGGGAAGCTACTAATGAGATGCTCGCTATAGCTGAATTGCCACTATCATTTGTTGATGGTTTAGGATGGAGGCACTTCTTCAACAAGGTTTACCTACCTAAGCCACATTCACGCAGAACAACAACAAGGGACATTGTAGAGTTGTATGCAACGAGGAAATCAACTTTGATGCAGCTGATCAGTGACAACAAGCAAAGGATTTCGCTAACAACAGACATTTGGGTTGCACCGAGTACAGCAGCTAGCTACATGGTCATCACAACACATTTCATTGATGCGAGCTGGAAACTTAGGAAATTCATCATTGGTTTCAAGCATGTAGCGGATCATAAAGGGGCGACAATATGTTATGTCTTGCTTGAGTGTATGGCTGAATGGGGAATAACCAAGGTGTTTACTATAACAGTAGACAATGCCACTGCAAACACTAATGCTCTGAAGCTGTTTAGGGATGCATTCAATGCTTTAGGACATGAGTTCTTAGTATTGGGAGGTGAGTGTATGCATTTACGATGTTGTACTCACATCATCAACTTGGTTGTGCGAGATGGTTTGCTAGAAGTGGATGTTAGTGTGTGTGCAATTAGGAATGCCATACAATATATCAGAGCTTCTTCGAAGAGAGTTGATGAATTTGATCAGAAGGTTGAGTCAACAAGGATGACAAGAGGTAGCTTGTCTTTGGACTGAATTCAACCTACCTTATGTTATCAAGAGCTTTGAAGTTTAGGGCAGCGTTTGATAGAATGGAAGTTGAGGACAAGCTTTACAATAATCACTTTCAAGAGACTGTGGAGGGCATGAAGAGAGTTGGACCACCGAATTCAGAGGATTGGGATAAAGTGGAGAGCCTGGTTAAGATCCTGGTAATATTCTATAACTCCACTTTAGTTGTCTCTGCCTCTAACTCGCCTAGTTCCTACAAGTGTTACACTGAGATTGTTACCATAGAAAGGAATCTGATTACATTGGGTACTAGTACATATGAGAAGCTCAGGACAAAGACTTTGGTTATGAGAGTAAAGTTTAATAAGTATTGGGATGGTCTCAAAGACATTAACATGCTGTTGATTTTTGCAAGTGTCTTTGACCTGAGGAACAAGAAGAAGTTTGCTGGTCTTTGCTTTGAAAAACTTTATGGGAAAGATAGTTCACAGAGTAAGGTGCTCAACGACTCTGTCATTGATGTTATGGAAAGACTTTTTGATGAGTACAATGGCTTTGGAGCATCAAATACTGCTCCAATATTTGGTTCATCGTCTCAGTCTCAGAGTCAGAGTCAAAGTGGTCAAGAGTCACAAGATGGGGTTGTGGCTGATTCCTTTGAAAATGAGTATGGATATGAAAGGATGGATTCTGTGTACAAGGAAATGGTGAACAAGTTGGGATTTCAGGATCCAAGCACTGAGTTAGAGCTATACTTGAAGGAGAAAGTAGAAAATCCTAAACCCAATCCCCTCGGAATTCTGTTTGATGTTTTAGTTTGGTGGAGGATCAACAGTACAAAGTATATGATCTTAGCTGCCATGGCTAAGGATGTTCTAGCTATGCAAGTCTCTTCTGTTGCATCAGAGTATGCTTTTAGTACAAGTAATCGAATCCTTGATCCGTCCAGAAATTGCTTAACTCACTACATGATTGAGCTCCTCATGTGCACAAGGATGTCAATTGGACGGACTGGGTGGATTTGAGCGTGTCCAGATGGGCTTATTTTTTTTGGACGTTTTTGGTAGAAGCCCAAATAAGACCATGTCCAAATAGGACCATGACCAGATGAGCTGTCCATGGGGTCCAGACATCCACTTAATGTAAAAAGTCTAATTTTCAATTTAAAAGATGTACAGATTCTAAATGTCATTTAAAAGATGTACAGATTCTAAAAAGTCTAATTTTAAATTTAAAAGATGTAAAAATACTTAAACAAGATGATAACAAACTTAGCATTTAGTTGAGCGATAAAACCTAGAATCGCAAACCCATCAAACCCAGAATCGAAAACCCAGAATCGCAAACCCCATCAAACCTAGAATCGCAAAACAATCAAACCCAGAATCGCAAACCCATCCCTAAATCGAGAGAGAGACTGCAACAAACCTGAAACAAGCCGGCTAGATAGAGAAGACGATGAAGTGAAAAAACGGAAGAGGATGAAGTTAAGAAGCTTGAGTTACGAGAGTGAAGAAGCTCAAAATCGATTTCTCTCGATTATGATTTTGATTTTGAGTTTTCTCCAAAATATTAACCCTAGATATTTTTAAGATTTGGGCCGTCCAGTGTCCATGTGGTTTTGCCCATTTGGGCTACGGGTGTATTTGGGCGTCGCCCATTTGGACAAAATATTTTCTGGACAGATTTGGGCGTGTCCATATTAGTCCAAATTGATTTGGGCATGATATACCCATGGACAGCTCGCCCATTTGACATCCCTACAGTGCACAAAACAATGACTTAAGTGTGAGATTCGGATCAATGAAAAAATCGTGGTATCAAATCAGCAACTAATCACTGAAATTGAATTACAAGATGAACTTCAAAAAGGTATAAATGTTTTTTCTTACTCTGTATATTCCATTTAAGCACTCCAGTTCAGCTTTAAATCTTCTCTTTTCATTTTGTGTAGAGTTTGAGCCACAACTGCACTTCCAAACATAGGAGTCTTAGGCTGAGAATGTGTCATACGAATCATATTCTAAACAAGGTACATGTTCTTATTTATTAGCCTGAGAATCTGATGAATCTGATCATGTTTTCATTGCTTCAGCAATCAATTGCTGATTTGATACCAGAGTACATGTTCTTATTTATAAACCTAAGAATAGATTACATGTTCTTATTTATAAAGCTTAGAATCTGATCATGTTTTCATTGCTTCTTGACGATTCCAAATCTTAAGTCTTTGTTTTTTTTTTGCAGGTTATCTTCTTTATCTTGGAATTGAATGCTTGAAATTGGAAAGAAGAACATTCTATCTCAATTTATTATGTTTCAGTTTGTTTTAGGCTACATTATTTCGATTTCAGTACTCTTCTTTTCTTTCGAGTTTAGGATGTTGTTTCTGTTTCAAGGATGTTTCACAAGGTAAGTAATTAATCAATGTTAAACTACCAGAATTGCCGGTTAGTATATTTTTATTAGGAATCTTATTTCTGAAAAGGTTCACAGCTCAGATAGCCGTCAAATGATTTATCTTATATATCAAAACAGAAGTCGCAACCTTGATTCATGTGTGATTTTTTTTTAAAATAGATTTAATGGACATATTCTTAGAAAGTCATGTTACATTTAATCTCTAATTTTATCATTTAAATTTTGGGCCTACCAGAAATTTGTATTGGGATATCAATAATTGGATTTAAACTAATATTGTAATACTATACTTCCATAGTCGTTTGAAGAAAAAAAATATTATACTTCTATATGTTAATTATTTAAATATTTGTCGATATTAACTTTTAAAATTATAAATATTTTTTTAAAATAACAAAAATCATATTATCTAACAATGATTAATCTTTATTACTTTAAACCAATGAAAACAAATTTTAAACTATATAGCTTATTTTAAAAATTAAACAAAAACTAAATGTTTAATTATTTATTCGATAATATAAATCTATGAAGCAAAAAGTTTAATTTTTTAAAAACTTTCTAAATTTGTGAAATGTTACAATATTTTTGAATATGAAAAAAAAAAATATTTTACTAATCTTTATATATATAACTACAATTTTAATAATGAAATAATAATCCAAAAATATATATATAGAAAAAATACAAATACATGTGAAAGTTTGAAACAATCTATTCAATGAAAAAAACATACCGTAAACTATTATGTTTTAAAAATTGATAGACATATATATATTATAATATATACCAATTTCGAATTGAAAACAAAATATTTATATAAAAATAAATGAAAACAAAAACTCGCGCAACCGCGCGGATCGAGATCTAGTTATTATTTAACGAGGCTATAGTCCACATTATTGTGAGTGTACGTAGTGATATATACTTTTTTTGGAGAAAAGTAGTGGATATAGACTTACTCATCAATTGGATTCATATATTAAATATTTTAATTTGTAATTAATTAATTAATACTCATCAATGTTCACATGCAATGCACATGAGTTCAGTTTTTTTTTTACTGTGAGATAGTGCATGCTTTGTCGTTGAAACTAAAATTACAAAGTTAAATGAACATCATTATCGGAATTTAAGCAATATATGATCTTTGTGAATTGTAATACTTTGGAAAATGTGCATTTGCTAGTTGCTAGACGTTCATATATTAATAATTTAGATATCAGGAAATCGATTAATAGTAAGTAGTTTTATTTCGTTAGTTTAAACTTACAAAATGATTTGTTTGAAATAATAAATTATATATAAAAAGAAATAATAAATTATAATAAGACTAAAATGTAAGGAAAATTCTGTAGTAAGATACAAAATTTGCTCAACGTTTTAAAAAGAACATTAATATAGGCCTAATCCAACAAAGTTCAACATTTGAGGAAGAAACGTTGATCATATTGTTACGCTGCATAACAAAGAACAAAACAAATGCTTTAAGGTGATTTAAAAAAAAAATTCTCTCATATATAAGGTCAAATACTAAAACAATACTATGTTACATGACTAGCTAAGTGAATACATGTTAAGATGCAACTTTTTGTTAAATAGTAAAATTAGAAAAAAAACAACTGATAAATGAGATTACAGAACAAATTATCTGTATGGCTTTACGAGAGCAACTGCTTTTCTTTGAAAAGTGATTTAGGGGGACCTGATACGGTGTCGTCTTTTGCAAAGGAAATGCCCAAAAGATAGATTTTAGTTTCCAAAAAGAATGTTGAACCAAAAAAGGCCCACCATATCATTCTCCCAAACATATGTATGATACAAGCACTGTTGTGTTTTATGCAGGTTATTTTTGTTTTTCGTTAGGTCGCTACTCAAATACTTTAATAATGTGTTTATTTCTTAATCTTACATTATCTATCACATGACTACGTAAACTAAAAACACAGCACGATTCACATGCAAATTAATCTTATGTTACATACATCTATCACATGACTAGGTAAAGTAAACACAGCACGATTCACATGCAAATTAATCTTGTTAAACTAACTTTTCCAAAATTATTATGTGTTTAACAAAGAAGTATTTGTTTGAATTAGGAGTGATATAAAATAAGAATTTTTTAGACACTTTCAAACATTCAAATTACACTACAAGACACTTATCAATTAAGACACACTTTCTTTTGTCAACTCTTAGAGCATCATTATCCCAAAACTCCATTAAGGATCTCTTGGTTAAATTTTAATAATATTTAAGGCATAAAAGTATTAAAGAGACTTTGTCAAGAACCTTGAGATTTTGATGTCGCAAGTCTCTTGCTTTGGGTTCTTGAAAATAAAATAATATTTAATATTTTTTAAAAAACTTATATTTTTTTAATAAATAAAAGACAACATCTTAAACATAGATTTTAAATTAAAAACATGAAAACAAAGATTATTAACATAAACGAAAATTATTTGAAATAATCATCAGAGATCATTTGTTGTCTTCATCACCTCCAAATCTACGTCATATGTGTTCAACCAAATCATCTTTCAGTTGTTGATGCCTTTGTGTATCACGAATTCTTGTTCGAACACCCATCATATTTGCGATATTTGAAGGGATATCTGTAGACTACGTGAGATCAACATGTGAACTTCCATGGTCTTCTCCTTGTTGGAACTCTTGAACATCAAATTTAGTGTATCTATCTCGTTCGTTTTCTACTATCATATTATGGAGTATGATACATGATTTCATAATCTTCCCAATTTTGACTTTATCCCAACTCCTCGCTGGATTTTTAACAATGCCAAAGCGAGCTTGCAAGACTCCAAAAGCCCGTTCTACACCTTTTCGGACAGCTTCTTGACGCTGAGCAAATAAAACTGCTTGCGGCCCTTGTGGTATACGAGTAGATTGGATAAAAATTGACCATTTCAAATAAATACCATCGGTGAGATAGTAAGCCATATTATACTGATGTCCATTTACAGAGAAAATGACATTCAGAGCTTGACCATTTATTATGTCATCAAAAACTGGTGAACGATCAAGAACATTGATATCATTTAATGTACCTGGAGCTCCAAAAAACGCATGTCATATCCAGAGATCGTATGAAGCAACCGCCTCTAAAACGATTGTTGGTTTACCCGAACCACGAGCATATTGCCCTTTCCAAGCGGTGGGACAATTCTTCCACTCCCAATGCATACAACCGATGCTTCCTATCATCCCGGGAAAGCCATGATACTCTCCAACATCAAGTAGACGTTAAAGATCAGCTGGTGTTGGTCTTCTTAGGTACTCTTCGCCGAACAAATATATTATTCCTTCCACAAAGTTTTCAACACATAACCGAGTTGTTGTTTCACCGAGCCGGAGGTATTCATCGACGGTATCAGCTGCAGAACCATACGACAAGACACGAATGGCGGCGGTACACTTTTGAAGTGGAGAGAGACTATTCCTTCCGAGACCATCCTTTGTTTCCCGAAAATATTGAACTTCGTTGGAGAGTCGATCCACAATGTGCAAGAACAATGGCTTGTTCATTCTAAAACGTCGTCGGAAGAAATTATGAGGATACGTTGGAGTTTGACTGAAATAATCGTTCCATAAACGATTATGCCCTTCTTCACGATGGCTTTCAATGTAAACTCATTTTTTTCTTTTTTTTTCTTCGTTCTTCTTGATTAGCTTGAATGGTAAAATTCTCAAATGCTTGATCAAAATGTTCATCAAAAAGCTCATCAAATGTATCATCAAATGTATCATCAAAAGCTTCATCGAAAGTGTTTTGAGAAGAAGAAGAAGCCATTAACATGATTAAAAAGAGTTTAAATAGAGAGTGATTAAGAGTTTAACGTGAAGGAAGAAAGTGATTAAGTGTTTATAAAGTGAGAGATTAAGAAGAACTTGTGAAGGAAGAAAGTGATTAAGTGTTTATAAAAGAGAAGTTTGAGAAAGTTTGTGATTAAAGAGAAGTTTGAGAAAGTAATTACACTTGAGATAACTTGAGAGAGATAGAAGGACTTGAGATGGCAGTTTGATATTGAGAGAGATAGAAGAAGTTTCATTTATACAACATTTGAAGACTTTTGTCCGTGATATACAAAATAATACAAGACTTGGCAGAGAGACATGTGATACAATAATACACAATAAAGTGTGTGTCCGTGACATGAGCTATGCTACGCTCCAAAGTTTCTATTGTCTTTTCCTTCACATGTGTGTCTGTGACTCACTGTCTCTCTTGTCTTTTCCTTCACATGTGCTATGCTACGCTCCAATGTTGGAATCACTCACGCTCCAATTCTCCAGTCTGCCAAGAAAGAAAGAACAATATAAACACGCGGAACAAAAACAACAAGAAGATTGACTCAAACCCAACACAAGCTCATATATTAAGAAGTTCATATATTAATAAGTTCATATAGCAAGAGCAATAAACACAACAGAACAAGATCATATATTAAGAAGTTACCAACATACAACAGAGGAACAACAACAAGAACAAGATCAACTAAAACAAACTCTTAAACGAACGCTTAAAACACGCGAAACAACAACAAGTTCAACTAACACAAACTCTTAAACCCATACTTCAACTAGTTAGACAATAACTCATCTATGAGCTTTTTCCTTAGAGCATTTTCGAACTCATCTAAGTTGCTTTGCAAGTAAGCGGTCAAGTATCCGCATTCTTGATAGCCTGTCCTTCGAGACCAAGTCTTTCTGTTTAATTTCCCACATAGTCTGAAACTGTGACAGCGTTTCCTTCCCCTCGACATTCTTCTTCTTCTTCCCTTTTGCTGCCTTAACATTCGGGGGACACTCCTCCTCAGTCATTGTTTCATGTGCGTGTGAAGTCTCAGACTGTGAACCCTCGTCTAACTTCCTCCTTTTAGCGCTTCCTTCATTTTTAGATGTAGCAATGGCACACCATTTTTGATCATTCCGAAGCTTTTTCCAAGCATGCTCAAGAATAAATTTTTTTCGGTGGTTGTTGAAGAAGATTTCATGAGCTCTGTTGAGAACATCATTCTCATTTTGCCCACTTGTCTTCTCTCTGGTTGCTGCTTCAAAAGCCCCACAGAACTTGTTGACTTGATCATTGATCTTGTGCCAACGCTGCTTGCAATGAGTTGATTCTCGGTGTTCAGTGGCTGCAACCTTGGGACTTGCCGCAAAGTAAGCGGCGATCCTATTCCAGAATGCCCCAGACCGTTGCTCATTTCCCACTACTGGATCCTTGCTTGTGTTAAGCCAGGAGCTGATGACCACCATATCTTCTACAGGCGTCCACATCCTGTGTTCCCTATGCTCTGCAGTAGTATCTTGAGGGCAACTTGAAGCTTCAGCTCCTTGACTCCCAAAGACAGGGACTTGCGATGAAGAGAATAGTTGGACACTATCTTCTACAAAACTAAAGACACCATGTTGACTCGTAAGGAGATCAACATAGTTAGTACTCTGCCGGTATGGATTGGAATCCATCCCCGAGAATGTCACAGAAAGATAGAAAGAAAATAAGAAGGAATATAAAACGGACAGAAAGATAGAAGGAAGAGAAGAAGAAGCTGAGACAGAAGAGAGAAAGAGAAGAACACTATCTTAAATAGATCAAACACTATATGTAGTTGACATCAACCTAACACATTTATCACACTTCAACCACGCTTTCTATCTAACCATCAACCTAGCCATTACACCTATTTATTACTAACACAACCATAATATATCACTAAGCAGAACATTAACTACCTAACTTGACATCAAGGCGCTCAATAAATTGGACAGACGTAGACATTTACCTGTATTGCCCTGCTTTGCACTCCTCTGCTTTGAGGTTCCTTTCTCTTGCACCGTGGATCCTTGAGATTGAAAACACACAAACAGAGAAACAGGAAGTCAGAGACTACTAACTTGATCAACAATGTATTTGAGAAACCCACACACACAAACAACAAGTCAGAACTTATACAAAACGATTTTATCAGTGACTTTTAAACATATCAAATTTGATCCATCCATACAACAAATCGATTTTGATCCATGAAATTTTTAAAAATTTTAAGAACATGAGACAACAAAAGCTTTACCTTCGATTCGAGGAGAGCCACTGTGAGAGAGCTCTGTCGCCACCGAGAGTCAGCTTCATCGCCATCGAGGAGAGCTTCATCGCCATCGAGGAGAGCACCGTCGCCGTAGAGGAGACCTCCCTCGCCACCGATACACCAAATCGAACCGAACAAACCAAAAAAAAAGAAGAAATTGCAGTTAGAACAAGTTGAACAGAGATCAATCACATGCATGAGACAAAGAATCGGATTACCTTTCGATTTGAGGCGAGCCACCGCGTGAAAGCTCCGACGCTGTCGAGGAGAACCACCGAGAGACAGATTCGACGAGAATCAACATGTAACAACCGATCATAACAACAAGAGGCTCAATCACATGCATAATCGATCAAATCGCCAAACATATCGCCTTCGTCGAGAGCTTGAGAGAGAGAGAGAGAGAGAGAGAGAGAGAGAGAGAGAGAGAGAGAAAGACAAGTTTGAGGCGCGTTTAACGTGTAACCGAACCTCCACCCTCTCGTTTGTTGACACGCGTCCACCAGGAGGCATTCCTTCACGAGACGACAAAACACACGTCTCTTGCGCTTTCTTCCTTTTTAATTTTCGTTTAATCAAAAAAAGGAAGAAACGGTTTTAATTAACCGCAATAAAGATGCTCTTATGACCCTAAACTAAAGAGAATCTCTCTCCTCTTCTTATTTCATTTTATTATTTTTCTTATTCTACTTTATGTATTTATTTACTTTTATCTCAAGTTCTAAAATATATTAAACAAAAATAAGTGTCATAATAAACTAAATATAAAATTTTCTATCTTTTAAGATCCATGTTCATATATATATATTATATATTAATGTGTAAACAAAATGTGGACGTGGACACCAAAACGTGGATAACAAAATTATAAATTAGTTGTGGACATGAATATCTTAACAGAATTATAAACTAGTTGTGGATATGGACAATATTCCTTCGATTCCATTCATCATCTTGGAATCTAAATTTAACTCTAATCAAAATTACATTCATCCACATCATGACAAAGCGCAAATGCTTAGATTAGAAATCTCTGACATGCAAGATCTATTACTCTCCGACAAAAGGTAACACTTCTTCGATTTTTCTCTCCGCTCATACTTACAATATCATTTCTTTCTCATCTTGATTGAAGTTTAATTGCAGATAATTTATCAATTGAGCTGAAGAAGTCAAATGTTTGTATTGGAGATAACAGAGTCCGTGTCCACGTTTTATGGTATAATTTTAGCAGCATGAGTCCATGTCCACATATTGTTGTATAGTTTTATGGAATCAGAAGAGAGAGTTTGTCCACGTTATCTACTATAAACACATTAACATCACAAATCCACACATTACTCATCACTCATCCACACATCACCCGTCCATAAATCATCCAACCACGCATCACTCGTCCACAAATCACTCATCCACAAGTGTCATTTCCATTAAAGGCAAAATTGTCTACAATCTGTTGCTGGCCCACAACAAAGTGTGTCATATGTAAGAAGTGTCTCTAGATGTAATAGAATGTCAAAAAGTGTCTGTTAGCGTAATCAACTCATAAAATAATAAAAAGTCTATAAAAGAATAATACACATCAGTAGCATTTAAAACTGCAAGTCCTACTTCTGAAAAGTGAAAACCATCATAAGCGTAGACCATGATTAACCCGGAGTTCTTAGAGTGGGATTCTTAGCGGAAGTTAAGAAACAGTTTCTTAACTTTTAACTAAAAATGCTAAGAACCGGTTCTTAAAGTCCTTATTTAAGAACCGGTTCTTTGCTTTTTTAGTTAAAAGTTAAGAAACAGTTTCTTAACTTCCGCTAAGAACTCCATCCTAAGAACCCCGGGTTAATCATCCTCACAAGTCAAAATCGGTTTAGCTCTCTCTATCTTTCTCCTCCGGTCGGTCTCGTCTTGTTTCTCCTCTCTCTCTTTCTCTCTCTCTTATTTCTCGCTTCTCTCTTCTTGAAAAGATGAGCCCCTCCTCTCCCACAATCAAAGTGACCAAACAGAAGGTTTACTACGGTGAAGTGCAATATGAAAAATTTAAAAAGAAGAAGAAGGAGAAAGAACCTTCCAAGAAGAGGGAGCAGAGGGAGAAAAGCAAGAACAAGGTGGCAATGGAAGTGAATCAAGAGGAAAAACGAAAGAAGAAAAAGATGAAGAAGATTAAGGTTTTTTTTCTTATGTTTTTAAGTTGCCTTGTAAATACTAGGTTAAGAAGATGTCTTTATCCATGTTGGTAAAAAAACAGAAAAATATTAAGGTGGTGTTTATGTGTTTGTGCTTTTAACTAGAAGAAGAATGGGATGTATATTATGCTTTTAGTTTTTTTTTTTTTTTTTTTTTTTTTTTTTTTTTTTTTTTTTGACATCGGAAATAAAACTTATACGAAACTAGTTAGCAGCCTCTTGGCCAGCGTCTAGAGCTAGCCAACTTGGTGCAAATCAGTTAACAAACGGTGAACCGAAAACGCGTGATCTTCCCCCTTTGGCTAGAGAGCCTGCACGGATGTTCGCAGATCTTGGAATGTATGCTATAGAGAACTCAATAAACTCAGCCGATAAAGCTTTGATCTCGTCTAATTCAGATGCCATTGACGGCCAATCTTCGTCATCCCTTATCAGCTTGATTAGTTGTTCACAATCAGATTCAAAACGTACCGCTCTAGTTCCATGCCTCATCACTTCCTGCATCGCCCACAGTAGCCCTTCGGCTTCGGCGTGGAGTGGGGATACGGCGACACTTAGTCCATGTGTTCCAAATAGAATCGGTATGTCGTCCTCCAGTAGTACAAAGCCCATCCCGTCTCTGTCTCTTTCGTTTATCCAAGATGCATCAGTTTGACATCTCCATCTAGCTGCGGGAAGCTCTTGTATACTAGTACTGTGTCTTGCTCTTCGTTGTTCATCCCTCTCACCCTCCGTGTCTTCGGATATTCTATGCGCTAGTGTCCAGCTCTCTGCTTCTTTAACCGCGAGATGCAGTGAGTCCAACGGCGTAATATCCTTGTCTTTGAAGATCTTCTAGTTACTCGCTTTCCAGATATACCAAGCGATCCATGGGAATGCGGCCAGTACCTCTGACCTCACTCCAGTTTCTTTAGCACGAAATAATAAGAAGTCTATGTTTGAGTATAGAGAGTTACTCGGGAACAGCCCCGGAGAAGACGGTATATCAGATAGAGCCCAACATTGTAGGGCCGGTGGGCACTCAAACATTGTGTGATTGATGGATTCGTTTTCATCACCGCATCGAACACATATACTTTCATTGGCACAATGTCTCTCTTTAAGTTGCTTTGCCATCGCTAGGTATCCTGTTATAACTTGCCATAGAAAGTGTTTAAGTTTTCGTGGGGCTTTGAGCTTCCATATTGCTTTCTTCAGTTCTGTTGTACTAGGCTCCGTTACCACGTTCGGGCTGGCCGCAGAATGGAGCTCGTGGGCTATTTTGTAGCCTGATCGCACCGAGTATACTCCGGACTTCGTAAAATCCCAGGAGTAACTATCATATCGTCCTGTACGGCTCACCCGGAGTGATGTAACCCTGGGGATATCCTCCGCGGTGATGACTGCGTTTAGTATCTCTAGATTCCAAGACTGATTCTGAGCATCAATGAGATGATGAACGCGGAAGTCTTCATCTCGGACATTGTCAATACAAAGTGGTGCTCTCGATGGTTGCGTTGGGAGCCAGGGCTCCTCCCATACTTTCGTTGTATGTCCATTCCCTATCTTCTTCCGGAGACCCTTATGAAGAACTTCTTTTGAGGCTAATAAGCTTCGCCATCCATAGGATGGGTTGTTTTCTTTCTGCACTTTCATCGGGTTTGTGTGTCTGTAATATGTACCTTTTAGAACTCGAGCTAAGAGAGAGTGAGGGTAATTTTGTTCACAAGATGATCTTGTAGCTTACGTTGCACAAGCTCATAGGCCGGAATTCAGACATTGATCTTGGCCTCTCCGTCTTTGGTATCAGACAAATATTAGTCTGATTGATCCTCTCATCAAGTTCCCCCGAAGCAAAGAAGGCTTTCACCATATGGACGATATCCTTTTCGACAAAGTTCCAAAATCGTTGATAGAAAAGGCTTGTCATTCCATCAGGTCCAGGGGCTTTGTCCGGGTTGATTGCGAAGACGGCTTCCTTTATCTCCGCTTCTGTTGGTTCCCTCATAAGAGCTATGTTCATATCCGAAGTGACCCTCGCGGTAGTAAACCGTAGGGGCTCTTCCCTGTCGTTCGGCGCAGAGGCTGTGAACAAGTTAGTGAAGTACTCCGTGGCCAGGCTCTCTATGCCTTCCTCTGTCTCGACCCAGTTTCCAAATGAATCCAGGAGTTTTCTGATCCGGTTGCGAGCTCTCCGTTGCTTTGTCCTAGCATGAAAAAACTTAGTATTTCTATCTCCTTCTCGAAGCCAGATTGTACGGCTTTTCTGCTTCCAAAAAAGTTCTTCTTCTCTATATGCTTCGCAGAGCTTCCATTTTAACTCGAGTTCTTCTTCAGTGGACATGCTGTTGCTATTTTGAGCTCTGTCTAGCTCCAGTTTGAGCTTTTCGATCAGTTTCTGGTTGTGCGTAGGGTTTCTTTTTTTCCATCTCGAAATGGCTCTCCTGCATCGACCGATCCTTTCATGAAAGCTTCCCGATTCCAGGTGCTCTTCATGCCCCCCCAGCCTTGTTTCACCGTATCTGTGAAGCCCTCTTTCCCCAGCCACCTCTTATCAAATTTAAACCCTTTTCGCCCTGTAGATTCTCTCGATTTTATTCTCACTAGAACAGGACGATGGTCGGATCCCCATCGTAGTAGGTACTCCACATCAATGTGGGAAAAAGCTTGGTGCCAATCTTCATTTCCAAGAGCTCGATCCAAGCGACATTGCACCCTCCCTGATCTCCTCCTCCCAGCCCAAGAGAAAAAATTCCCCAAGAATGGGAAATCAATCATACCACATGCTGAGATCATATTTTTAAAGGGTAAAAAGGACGACTCCGGCCGCTTCCTGCCTCCTTTTTTCTCTGAGTTACTCGTGATCTCATTGAAATCTCCTACCATAAGACAAGGCCCCGATCTTTGAAGGCTGATTCTCATGAGTCTCTCCCATACGGCTTCGCGGTATTCAACTACCAGATCACCATACACAAAGGTAATAAACACTTTGTGTCCTTCTATCTTGGCTTCTATGTCAATCATTCGTTCATTAGAGAATTCAACCTTCACCTCAGAATCATTCATATAAAACAAAGCAAGTCCACCGCTTAGCCCCAATGGCTCCACGGTGAACAAATTATCATAACCAAATTCAAACTTAAAATCTTGCAGAAAATTAAAATTGTTTTTTGTTTCAGAAAGAAAAAGAAAACGAGGATGAAAACAGCGGTGCAACTCTCGAAGGTGTTGCTTTGTCAGGTACGCACCAGCCCCCTGACAGTGCCATGCAATTGCATTCATCGAGAACTGGGTGGTTTCTGGGACACCACCGAACCTAGAGTAGCCACTGTTTTTCTGCCTCTCATCGCAGATGGATACACCTCATGACGAGGGACCTTTTGAGCAGTAGATGCCGTCTCCCGAGCAGGCTTCATCACCTTTGATTTTGGAGAAAAACGTCCACGACTGGCTAGCTTCCTAGAAGCTGAAGCACCTTTGAGATCTGGGCTACGAGCTCCCCTTTTCTTTCCTAGAGTTGAGGTCTGTTGAGCACTTGCCTTGTTCTTCGGATCCTGTTTAACTTGTTCCACAGTCTCTCGTTCCTCCACAATCTCTCCTTTCTCCACTTCATGGTTGGCTGTCTTCTTTCCTATAGCCATTTGTGTTTTAGTACACTGTCGCTCTGGAGAGAGTTGTGAGATAGCTTCTATCCGGCCATCCTCCATCTCATCGTCTCTGGTATGCTCCTTCAGTAACTCCATCTCATCTAAGAGATCGTCTTGATTGACCATGTCTTCTGTCATATCCAGGTCAGCAAGGTCAGCGAGCTTAGCGTATTCATCGATCTCGTTTTCCAGCTCTCTATCCTCTTTCTCCCTCTCTGTTTCTTTTTCCTTCTCTGTTTCTTGATCAAATCCATGTGTTAATCCGCGCTTCAAACCATTGTCTCGGGTATCTATCGGCGGTTCCTTATCAACGCTCATGTTCGTATCGACCTCATTCTCTCTCTCTTTGCCAGTGTCATCTAGACTGATATTAGTCTGTTTATCTCTTACAGGATCATAAACTTCAGTGTTACTCCTTCTGCTGGCTGTTTTTTCAGCGTCATCACTTTCTGAGAGCTGTGTTAAGTTCACAGGGTTATCATCCTTTTTCAAAAGGCCACGGGGTGCCCCTGTTTCCCTATGCCTATTAACTGGTCTCCATGCTAGAGTCCCCGATGGTGGGGAACGTGAGTTCCGTACCCTAGCGTGAGCATAGGAGCTTTGTCTTCGGGGATTATCCGAGATGGTTCTCTGAGAATCGGGGGATCTCCTGCTCCTAGAGCTCGTATTTGTTTGATTCCAGGGCCTCGCAGGTTGTTTATCGTATTTGTCCCCCTGTGGTCTTTTTGGTCTCCACTCGGACGAGGAAGCAGTATCTCTAGTTCTCTCTTTTGATATAGCTCCTGAGCTGTGTTGATATGGATGTATTTATCCCGATTCCGGGGAAGCTCAGAGTATTGACCAGAATCAAGCCTGTTCCATACGTTCTTTGAGTGAACCTCACGTCTCTCCTTAAGTTGTTTGCGAAGGTCATGGTCGTTCTCCTCTTCTCTGCGGCTTTCCCTACGGAATTTTGGGAACCCTTGATATGTCGGTCTTGTTTCTCCTCCCCTACTCTCGTGTCTGTAGGAGTCAATGTATGCTCCTGAGGTTTGGCGTTGGGGAATGGAGAAGGCTTCTTTCGTCGCTCTTTCTTCCTTCTCTTTTTGCTCAATTCTCGCCAGGCGGTTCCTCGCTCTTTGATCTTCATTAAGCTCCGGACAAGTGCCCTCCTCATGAGATAGTCGCTTACAGGAATAGCAGTGCCGGTATAGATCTTCGTATTGGATTGTTACTTTCACTACATCGCCTGCAAATCCTATCTTACAATCAAATTTCAGAGGAAGATCTCCATTCACAAAGACTCTCACCCGACTTCCTTCCACATCCGCTTTGTCGAAGACACCCAGTGCCTTACCCACGCTTTCATAGGTTTCCTGTTTTTTGTAATGGATCGGAACTCCTGAAACCACTGCCCAGAATGGCAGAGAGCTCGGGAAGTCCTCCTTGATTGTCGGGGTCGATCTCTCTAGGGAGAAGCTCCACTTATTGAAGTGGCAAGGTCGTTTTTCCAAAACTTTGATCAGGTCCTCCTCTCTATCAAAATCGAAGTGAAACTTATTGTTCCCAAGATTCGTTCCTCTAACCCGACCCTCAACATCCCAGATCCGGCGCTTGGGCATGTGTTTGAGCAGAGCCTCCACACTTCTTCCATCAGCATGAAACATCCTACCACTTAGGGTTTGTTTGAACTTTGCAATCAGATCAGAGTTATCAAACGCAGGAACCCTAATGATCTTTTCCTCATTTTCTTTTAGTCGGCGTCTGGTTTGCCCATCGTTATCCTCTCTTGCACGGGATCCAAACTGGCGGTTCATGCTGTCGAAATAGCCAAAGAGCCTTGATAGTCAAGCAACAGAAAACACACCAAGGGGGTGGAAAACTAGTATAAAACCAAACTGGATACGCTGTATGCAATACAGGACACCGTAGAAGAGAGAGGCGTGTCTATTAGTCTCCCTCTCGTCGCCTTCTGCTTGTACATCACGTCTTCACAGATCCGAAAATCGCCAGAGTCGTCGCCAAAACCCTAGGCAAGAGGCTAGGTTAAGTATGCTTTTAGTTTTAATGAAGATATTTTTATTTACCTAATAGTTTTTGGTGAAGTGAAAGTTGTTTCATAATCGTATAAGTGTATAACAAGCCTGCTCTCATTCCGTATGAAAGAAACATCACGAGAACCTCAGTGTCAGAACACAAGACACCAACTCCGAAATGAACAGTTCTGAAAATGGAAAACTTTACAATGATTTATGCTATATTTCACATCAGCCAAGTAACAAATCACACACTCACACAGAAAGCAAAGATCGGAAGAGAAACCTCTTTCTATATGTGTGACTATCTCCACCGGTGTGAATGGAGTTCATCGGAAATATCTTAGACAGTACCGACGTGGTTCGACAGAACAAGCAACATAAAAGCTCAATACAAGCATGTTCTTATCCCGGTTCATTTGAATTAGAGCCGAAATAGAAACCGATGTTTGGTTTATTTTTAAATTCAGTTTCCGGTTAATAACGATTTAAATCAGTAGTATACTAGTATGTAATGAATTTTCGGTTCGGTCTAATTTTCATAAACCACCTGAACTAAATAAAACCGGATAAAATTCAATTTGAAACAGCTGGTATGATTGGTTTACTGTTTGATCTCTCTACTCTAGTGATTTCTCGTCTTCCATCTGACTCTCATTGACTGCCACGAAAATATCTTCAACCCTTATTCTTCCCATCTCTTTCGAGCTCCGGTGAAGCGTTCTCCGATTCGATTCTCCTTCCGGTAGGTAAAGACTGAAACGATTATCTAGTGATTCTCGTTTTATATCGTCTCTATTGTTGTTTTGATTATTTCGGTTACGATCAGATTCAAAACGTTATCCTCTGAGTATTTATTTAAATTATTCTTCTTGATCGCACGGGCAAAGTGTTATCGATCATAAGATTGAAGCTCAGATCTCTGAATAAGTAGATTCGCATGTGAATCATTGATGAATCGTGATCGATCTCTTGATCCGAGTAGACTTTTGGTAACTGCAAATATATAGTGAATGTGAAACTGAGTACCGTTGATGATATTTTCTGTAATTTGTGCCTTGCAGATTATCTTCTTCATTGGGGCTACTTGCAATGGTGCTTGAGAGCTCCGTTGCTCTGTCACCACGACGGAGGCTCGGGTTGTTGCGTGATCAGGTTCAGCTTATCAAGAGAAAAGACTCTGGAAGATACGAGATCGTTCCTATTGAGGATCCGTTGTCTTTTGAGAAGGGCTTCTACGCTGTGATTCGCGCTTGCCAGCTGTTGGCTCAGAAGAACGATGGGCTCATCTTGGTTGGGTTAGCTGGTCCTTCTGGAGCTGGGAAGACTGTGTTTACGGAGAAGATTCTTAACTTTATGCCTAGTATTGCTATAATAAATATGGATAATTACAATGATGGTACTCGTGTGATCGATGGGAACTTTGATGGTATGCTAACAAACTAACTTGTTGTGGCTTGGTTTAGTTGTTTCTTTGTTAGGGTTTTGTGAAATCTTTGCTTTTCTTTTTTTTGTTGTAGACCCGCGTTTGACTGACTATGATACTCTTCTTGATAATCTACATGGCTTAAAGGATGGAAAATCTGTTCAGGTTCCTATATATGACTTCAAATCGAGCTCAAGAATTGGTTATAGGTATTGGTTTTCTCATTTGACACAGTTGAAAAAGTTCTTGATAGACTGCATTATAGTTGAGAAAGTGTATTATACTAACGTTTTCATTCCTCCCTCTTATTATTACTCCTCATTACATCTTTTAGTGATATACACAAAATGATTGATATATTAGTGGTTTCTGAACAACTGTTAGTTGATAAGAGCTACACATCTGCCATGACTTATCTACTTGTTTTGTTCTTTTGTGTAGAACGCTTGAGGTGCCTAGCTCTCGCATTGTTATCCTTGAAGGCATATACGCTTTGAGCGAGAAGCTACGGCCTTTTCTAGATCTTCGTGTCTCTGTCACTGGTGGAGTGCATTTTGATCTTGTCAAGCGTGTTTTGCGGGACATTCAACGTGCTGGCCAGGAACCTGAAGAAATCATTCATCAAATATCTGAGACGGTTTTCATACTAATCCTTTGCTCTCGTCTTTGCTGTCTGGAGTCATTTCAGATATGAATAAAACATGAAATGATGCTTATGCCAGGTTTATCCTATGTACAAGGCGTTTATTGAACCAGACCTGAAGACAGCTCATATCAAGATCCAAAACAAGTTTAACCCCTTCAGTGGCTTTCAGAACCCAACTTATATTCTAAAGGTTACAACATTTATATTGTTAAAACGTGTATATTGTGGCGCTCTTATATTATAGCAGCAAATTTTTTCCTGGTTGGAGTGATTTTTGTTATCTTATTGTAGTCAACAAAGGCTGTAACACCAGAACAAATGAAGGCAGTTCTGTCTGAGGATTTCAAGGAACGCACAGAGGAAACTTACGACATCTATCTGCTACCGCCAGGCGAGGATCCTGAAGCGTGCCAATCATACCTCAGAATGAGGAACCGGGATGGAAAATACAATCTCATGTTTGAGGTTTGTTTAATACTTGTTCAGACTAGTGTTCTTATGTACAAAGGCCATATTAGATTAAGAACAGATAGGCAGATACATTCTAATCTCATATCGATAGAATGAATGCTTACCGTTCAATGTATTGCTTTCAGGAGTGGGTTACAGATCGTCCATTTATTATATCACCCAGAATAACTTTTGAAGTCAGTGTTCGCCTTCTTGGAGGATTAATGGCATTGGGTTATACTATTGCAACAATCTTGAAAAGAAAAAGTCATATCTTTGATGATGAGAAGGTTATTGTGAAGACTGATTGGTTGGAACAACTGAACCGGACATACGTTCAGGTACTATCTGCTTCTCTTTTTCTCTTTAAAAGTTTATACTGACTTTAAGGTGGTCTTTTTGTCCATTTCTGTTATGAAGGTACAAGGTAGAGACCGTTCCTTCGTCGAAAATGTGGCCAACGAACTCGGATTGGAAGGTTCATATTGTCCACATACATATATTGAACAGATACAGCTGGAGAGGCTTGTGAATGATGTTATGGTATGAGTTGTGATTTATTTGATTGTGTCATGATGGTAGTTTGATACGCTCGGGCGTTTTGGTCATGTTTCAGGCTTTGCCAGATGACTTGAAGACAAAACTCAGCTTAGATGATGATACAGTTTCTAGCCCTAAAGAAGCCCTCTCAAGAGCGTCTGCTGATAGTAGAATGAAATACCTTCACGGGTATCCTCTATTCCTTCTCCTTGATTGGCTTATTTTGAGAAAGTGACGGGATCTAAGAATAAAGACAATATATGTTACATCAGGGAATCATCTGACTTGTGTATTGATGCACGTTTTAACAGCGGTGTGTCAAAGTCATACACAAATCAAAGACACAAAGTCTTGCCTAACTTGACAAGGCTTGCTGTTAACAACAGAATGTTAGATGCCAGAGCCCCTGCTTCACCAGCCACTCTTCCAAATCAGGTAAAGTAGTGGCCTCTCTGTTTTTGCCGTGAGATCATAAGTTTAGCTTACAATTAGTATAACCGAACATATGATGTTCTGTAGGGTGTTATAACTCAGCTGTCAGATCAAATATCAACACTGAACGAGAGGATGGATGACTTCACATCCCGCATAGAAGAGTTGAACTCCAAGATTCCGAACAGGATAGCTGCATCAGGTAGTCAACACAACTTGGCTTTACCAATGGAAAATGGTAATGGGTCCCTCTTATCACTGTCCTCATCCCAATCTCAGCTTGTAAGGGAATCTCCTCTGATGGAAGAGGTATGTTTTGAAACTCACATTCTTGAATTTATTCTTGAATTGCATCCTCAGAAGCTTAGAGATAGCTTTAGACTCAAAAGAACCTAAAAGTAATTAATTTTTTTTTTTTTACTATTATTATTGTGGACAGGTTATACTGGTTGCTCGTGGGCAACGTCAGATAATGCATCAAATGGACACACTGAGCAATCTCCTTAGGGAGTATGTTGGAGAAAGGTCTCGCATAGAGAGACTAGACAGCAACAGAACAAACAGCACAACACAGAACCTCGAAGCATCCACTTTACCTGTTCTTCTTGCTTTGGCCGTTGGCTGTCTCGGAGTTTTTGCCTACAGTCGTCTCAAGTAGTTGCTCGTTGGTTACTACACTGTTATAAAAACCCAGGGCCTGTGAAAACTAGTGGCAATGATGTAAATAACACAGTTTGGGATACAAACTGGATAAATCAGTCCTGACAATTGCCTCGAATAAGTGACTGATTCGTATATATTCCTGTTCAGATAAAAAAAAATCTCAATACATGGAACAAAATAGAGTCTACGATGAGACATGAGAGTAAAGAACAACTTGGTATCATTATGAAATAATACACAGTAAAAGCAAGCTTATTAACATCTTAAACAACAACCAAATAGTGGCAGCTTAATGGTAAAATATTAAGGCATTGTGTAAACTCATTTGAGAACAAAATTGTTACGATTTGACTAATCTGAATCTGACTTTCGGCTCATGCAGTTTACATGGTAAATCCAGCAACAAAGGTTTTGGCTATCTCTGTATTATTCTAAATTCAGATTAGAGAATATGGTATCCAGTCTACTCGCAGCCAGAACCGACCAGATCAGACATGAAAAACATCTTCAGCAACATGATCATAGTATGTCTTGTATCTAGGCGTAAAGTATAGGGTAACATTTTTAAGAAGTAAGAAATAAAGAGGACCTATTGTGCAATTTAAAGAAAGATAGAACAACTCCAAACATCGTCCATCAAATCATCATCGTCTTCATCGTTTATCTCCGTTCCGATGATTCTCATTCTTCAGATCGAAACGCCAAAACTCAAACTTAATTTCAATTCATCACATTGCAAGCCATCGTCTCCTCTTCCTCCTCTCAGAAAACCTTAATCTCTTCCACAGTTTCGCACGCCCCTCAGAACCTTCCCTGTTCTTGTATTCAATCAAAGAAAAGCCTTCGAAGCTGCTAAAACGTCTGGTATTGATCTGATCTAACATCTCAAGCTGAAAATTGGGAATCAATTCCACACAGGGATAGTGTTTAGTGAAGCAAACCCAACCCGAATCTGAATCCCCTTCATTGCGCAAGTATGAGCGGTGATAACGATGAAGATCACATAAACTCTTGATTAACTTTGAGATGAGTCGCTCTCCATCCTTCTCCGTGAAGCCCGAGCTAACCATCAAACCCGATCTCGCCTCTTTATCACGATGGGTGCACTCCTTCTGCATAATGAGATTCGATCTCGAACAAGGCCAGATCCTAGAAGAATCCTACCCGCCAAACCGCCTCTCCCAAGAAGAAGAGATCGAAGTCTCATTCAACTCCTTCCCCGACTCCGTCTCCCAGAAACAACACAACCGCTCCAGCATCCACGACTGCATCTTCTTCTTCCGCTTCCGCAGGCCAAACGGTGATAATAACAACAGGTACTTGTACGGTTACGTGTTCAACAGGCAGAGACACGACGAGAGGCTGAAACGAGGAGGCGAGCAGAAGTCCGTTGTGATACTCTCCCACGCGCCTTACTCTAGCGTCTTTCGACCCTTGCTTCAAATCATCGGTCCTTTGTATTTCGACGTGGGGAACAAAGCTATTGAACACGTCGCTGGTTTCGTCTCTTTATGGCCTCCCCCTGTGCCTGGGATGCTCATGGAGCTTCCCATTGGTAACGCCACGCTCAGGGTCAACTTGCCTCCTCCTCATAGCCTTCCTTTGGAGAATAACGGCGTGTTGTATGAAGAGTCTGCTTCCTCCATGGCTCCTTTGCTTCCTACCAATCAGTCTGTTCCTCAGGGTCTGTTCCATGACGCGGATCTGTTTGGGGTTTACAGGGGTCTGTTGTTGCAGCTTTGGACTCTGTGGGAGTTGTTATTGATCGGGGAGCCTATACTCATCATAGCGCCGACTCCTCCGCAGTGTTCGGAGGCGGTTGCTTGTCTTGTGAGTCTTGTTGCGCCGTTGTTTTGCAGCGTTGACTTCAGACCTTATTTCACTATACATGATCCTGGCTTTGCTAGACTAAACTCGCTCCGGGAAGGAGATGCTTTCCCTCCTATGGTTTTGGGTGTTACTAATCTCTTTTTCCTCAAAGCGCTTCGGAACATGCCGCATGTTGTCTCTGTTGGAACACCTTCTCTGAACTCAAACCGTGTCCCGTTTTCAAGTAGGTCTTCTGCTGGGAGATTACCCGGTGGTAAGTCTTCTGAAGGGTTAGGTGTTCAGCAGCTTTCCTTGAGAAGATTCTCTCCTACAAACTTGCTAAATGCGGTGAAGCTTAGAAGAGATGGACCGTTGTGTCTTATGACGGAGCACAAGGAAGCTGTCTGGACGAGTTACGCTGCGATAACGAAGCCGGATACTTCGGTTTTGAATAGGCTTGTTGATGCTGGGATGTCTCCTAGGGTTGAGGAATCGATGTCTGTTGTCAATAATGAGATTCTGCGACGGCATTTCTTGGAGTTGACTACAAACTTCTTGGCTCCTTTTGGTCCTTATTTTCAGGTTAACGCTCCTTCTGATGGATCTTCCCCTTATGTCACCCCTCCTCCGCTTCCGTCCTTTAGTGCTGATGAGTTTCTTTCTAACTTGTCCGCGAGAGGTGTGGGGAAGTTTTTGTCTAAACGCATGAAATCAAACTGGCCTGACTTGTATAGGTATATTTACTGTCTTCTCCAACATCATTTTGAGTTTGAGAATCTTTGGTTACTAATAAACTATTTGTTTCCAGGCGGTTTCTACAAGGGCCTAATTTTGTCCCATGGTTCCAAAGACGGCGTGCTGTAGCTGAGCAAGAACAACGTAGATTGTGGAAGGTGGCTAGAATGAGGACCGATATGCGGCTGATTACATCTCAGATGAATGAATTGGAAGCTGTGGATTCCTTTGATGCCATTGAAAAGTACATTAATGAGGAAGTCAAGGTATGTTTATCTTCTATGCTATATATCTGTGATGATAGACATGAACCTGTCCCCTCTGGAGCTGAACCCAACACTTGTGTAACATATTGAAAAAATTCTTTTGCAGTTGAGGGAATCAGGAGGAGGCAGTGCAGATTCAGAAGCAAGTTTTGAGAAACTGAAGAAGGATTTACAGGCGGTGTTCAGTGTACTACCAAGGGACATGCAAGAACTTTTGCTTTCAAATCCACAAAGAGCATCACTTCTTCAAGATCCATCAGAGCTCCAATGATTCATCTTTTTTTTTTTTTTTCATCACTAGAAGAATTCTGGTTTCGTTCTCGTATGTTCTGTTTCATTCTTTTTAACTATGTGAAAAGAAAATTCTTCATCTTCTCTAATTGTTTCTTAGTTTCTTTTTCACGTAACTCATGAAACTTGAGAATCAACTAACATTGGATTCACTGATCACTGCACTATTTTCTCTAAGAGAAGTTCTTCTAGGTCAAAGAAACCAAATATCTTATAGGTCCTTTAGATATGTCATTGTCAGTGTAAATTAAACATGATTGTGTTGTTTCTCTTTAGAGTTCACAACATCGGCTATATTATATTGCTCAAAAATGCATCTGTCACAATAAGTTGATTTCATCAAGAGAGGAACTAAAAACCTAAAACTGAGGGACCCAAAAATTTAAATAAAAAGGTTTTCGCCGTTGCGGGCTCAAAAATGCATCTGTCACAAGAAGTTGATTTCATCAAGAGAGGAACTAAAAACCTAAAACTGAGGGACCCAAAAATTTAAATAAAAAGGTTTTTGCCGTTGCGGGAATCGAACCCGGGTTACCCTTTGACAGGCGGGAATACTTACCACTATATTACAACGACTTTGTTGTTTGTTCCTGTTATTGTTTTTATGAAATGTTTGTATTAATGATTCCTCAGACTCCTTTGGTGAGCGAGAAGCATAATTTATGAATGAAGTCGAAACACCAGACAAACAAGGCACAAACATGAAGAAATCAAGTGTTGCAACCAAATAAACACACATCATGTGTGCAATAACAACACATATCCACAGTCACACAGACCAAACCAATTGATTCCGACCTTTAATACTAAAGAAACCACCACTTTCTTTCAAACAAAGAAGAAAGAAACTTACTCTCCAAGAAAAAAAATGTCTTCTTCTTATATATATATTAAGAGCTCAGAAAGGCAATCACATCCGAATAATCAGAGGAATGGTCTTCTTCTTATATTCTATGTATTACATCTTAATCTTCATGTCTCCAATCTACAACTGGTTCTCGCTCAAGTTCCAGCTACATGTGCCTCCATGCTTCTTTCCTTGGCTCCATGTGGTCCATTCGTGCAAGGCTTTGTCCAGCTTCCAGCTCAGCCCTGTTGTAACGGCTTAAACCAAACATTTAGCCAACAACCGACCTGTCTCTGTCTCTTACTCAACAATACCTCTACTGTTTCCCCTGCTTTTCCAATTAATCAAACTCTTGCTCTACAACTGGCTCCACTTTGCAACATTCCAGCCAATTCATCGTTTTGCTCCTCCCCTAGTATGTGAATTTCTTTGCAAAGTTAATAAAAATTAGATTAATGTCTTGAAATAACATTATTGATAATAAAGCCATTGCTACGGCAATGAAAAGATCAAAAAAGTTCAAGTTTGATAAAAGATGGCTGGATAATGAGGAGCTACGGTAAGTTATCCTTGCGGGATGGAAATCTTCCGATCTTCCTCCCAATGCAACGATTATGGAACATATTTCCAGTTGCAGAAAGGTCTTGAGTGAATGGCGGAAACAACATAATGTCAACTCGGCGAAATTAGTGGATGAGCTTAAAGAAAAAGTGGAGGGCTTATATGCAGATGATAATGCCACAACTGGGGAAATTGCAGCAGCTTTGAAGGAATTCTCTGATGCTCTTAAAGCTGAAGAAATGTTATGGAAACAGAAAAGTCGGGTGTTCTGGCTGAGAGAAGGAGATAGAAACACAAAAAAAATTCATGCCTTGACAAAGCAAAGAAGAGCAAGAAATAAGATTACACGGCTCTTAGATGAGAATAGAAATATTGTTGAGGATGAAGAAGGACTAGTAGCCATTGCTACTAGCTAATTTAGATAGATCTTTGAATCATCAAATCCAGAGGACATTGAAGAGGCGCTAGTTCAAGTTCCTACCACGATCACTGGTGCAATGAATGTCAATCTTATCGCCCCGGTCACTGAATGGGAGGTCAAATTAGCGTTTTTTGCTATGCATCCAAAATTTTTGGGATATAGTAAAGGAGGATTTAAAACTCTTATGGTTAATAAATTCCTTTTTGAGGGGACAATGGCGAGTGGACTGAATGATAAAAATATATGCCTCATCCCGAAAACAACAAAGCCTAATGCAATGACTCAGTTCAGACCCATTAGCTTGTGCAACGTCAGCTACAAGATAATCTCTAAGGTCTTATGCTAGAGATTAAAGAAAGTGTTACCATGCCTGATATCAGAAACCCAGTCAGCCTTTGTTGCTGGGAGACAGATCTCAGACAATATTATGATCGTACAATAGATGTTCCACGCTCTGAGAACTAAACCAAGTGGGCGCAATAAAAGGATGGCCATCAAAACTGACATGAGCAAAGCATATTATAGGAAGTAATGGTCTTTTATTGAAGCTGTCATGCGCAAGATGGGTTTCTCAGAAATTTGGATCGCCTGGATAATGCGAAGCATTACGTCGGTGAAATATATCGTCCTCATGAATGGAGGGCCAAGAGGAAATATTGTTCCAGGTAGAGGTCTACGTCAAGGAGATCTTTTGTCTCCTTTCATTTTTATTCTATGCACGGAAGTGCTCGCTAGCCTTCTCAATCATGCAGAGAGCCAAGGGAAGATAACAGGGATGCGTGTTACACGCGCGTGTCCATCGGTGTCCCACCTTCTTTTTGCTGATGATAGCATTTTCTTCCGTAAGGCGGAGCCCCGTGAATGTGAAGAAGTAATGAAAGTAGTCAGGAAGTATGGTAAATCTTCAGGCCAATGTATCAACTTTGATAAATCGTCCTTACTCTTTGGTAAGCGGATTAATGCAACAAGTAGACAAGAGATTAAAGATGTGCTGGGAATTCAAAACGAAGGTGGAATGGGTACTTATCTAGGGATCCCGGAAGACATAAGTGGCTCTAAGTGCAAACTTTTTGCGTTTCTAAAGGATAAGCTGATGCATAGAGTGAATGGATGGACAGGTAGATGGCTCTCAAAAGGAGGAAAGGAAGTGTTGATTAAATCCATTCTGCTAGCTCTTCCGACATACGCAATGTCTACTTTCCTGCTCCCATTGGAGATATGTGAAAACCTTGCAAGTGCCATTGCTAAATTCTGGTGGAGTTCAAATCCACCAAAAAGAAGAATACACTGGGCGAAATGGGAGAAAGTCTGTTTACCAAGGGAAGAGGGTGGGATTGGTTTTCGTATGATCCATGAGTTCAATTTGGCATTATTGGCAAAACAATTATGGAGACTAGTTCAATTTCCAGACTCTTTGGTGGCCCGGGTTTTTAGGGGAATATACTATAGGATGAGATCACCACTCAGAGTAATCTCTGCTAGTAGCCCATCGTACGTGTGGTCTAGCATTAGTGCTGCGCGAAAGTTGCTTTTAACGGGAATCAGACAGAAGATACATTCAGGCTATGAAGTCAAGGTGTGGGAGGATCCATGGATTCCAACGACCCCTGCGAGACCAGCTCTCCCTATAGCGCAAATAATGCATCCTAATATGAGAGTTAGTGACTTCATTAATCCGGAAACGAAAGAGTGGGATGTTGGTCTTTTGGAGAATTATGTCAATCCAGAGGACATACCACTTATAAGGAGTTTGGCCACAAGTTCAGCACATCGTCGCGATACATTCTGTTGGAATTACACAAGGAATGACCAATACACGGTTAAATCTTGATATTAGGTGGCTCAGAATGTGTTAAAGATAGAGGGGGAGAAGGAAGTTCTAGAACCGAGTATCACAAAGCTTCAAGCCTTCGCTTGGAAGATAAAAGCACCTTCGAAGATATGTCATCTTATATGGCAGCTTAACTGGCCATGTGGCAGTAACGAAGAATTTAGCAAGACGCAATATGAGATATGATAACTACTGCCCAAGATGTGGAGAGCTACAAGAATCTGTAACCCATGCTATATTCGAGTGTCCGCCAGCTCTACAAGTCTGGACCTTATCATCAACTGCGTCAAGCCCAGGTTTATTTCCAGTACCAAGCATTTACGCAAATATGGATTACCTATTCTGGAGAAAAAAAAACAGCATTATCGAGCCGGAACAGGACATGGATCCTTATCCCTGGATAATTTGTTACATTTGGAAGGTTAGGAATGACAAACTTTTCAGGGAGATAGACAGAGATCCTTTGGAGCTAGTTCGACATGCAAAGAGTGAATGTCAAGCCTGGTTTAATGCGAACGAAGTGGTACAACTTGTGGTACAAGAAGTCATTCCTGAGGAGCCCCAAGTCATAAGCTTGGGTAATATTTGCTTGCTAGAAGGATCTTGGACAGCCTCAGCTCAGTATAGTGGATGTGGATGGGTCTGGTGAGACAGTGGAAGAAACATTCAATTGTTGGGGACAAGAAATTTCAATCGACGTGAATCAGTTTTGCATTCGGAAGTAGAAGCTCTGCGATGGGCAATGGAGAACATGCTTCAACACTCAACTTGCCAGAACTTTGGGACAGACTGCAAGGAGCGGATAGCAATGATAAAGGATCCTCATGCCTGGCCTAGCTTTGCGACAGAATTGGAAAGGATAGAGACGCTGCTGATTTGCTTTCCGGATTTCAACATCATTCATGTTCCACGAGCGTGCAATTATGTTTATATGTCCACTATGTTGGAGATGCTAAAAAAACTGACATCTCACGAGTGTTTTTCTTCTGGTTTAGGATATAAAAATCGCATTTAGAAAACAAGAGTTCCGGGAGTCACTACTTTTCAAAGGTTAAAAGATTACACATTGTCGAAAAAAAAAAAAAAAAAAAAGATAAAAAAAAATAACATTATTGATAATAAGAGTAGAGGCGCCTGGTAATTCCACCTCAGTTGCTCCACCACCTTCAAGCTCAACCGGTTCTCAAGTTTCCACAGGTGCAAAGAACAACTCTAGTGTCAAGGGTAAGCCACTTTCCCTAAAAAAATCATCTAAACCAAAACATAAAAAAAGTTTACATCTCAACAAGAATTGTTAATTTGTTACTAATTTCATTCAACTTCATCAGCAACCCCCGTGGCACAAGTGGCACCAAGACCCACTAGCTTTCTGGGGCTAGGTTATGGTCTAAGATCCTCTGGCTCCAAGTCTGAGATTCAGCTAATTATCCTTCGCAGCAACCCTACCCGGGACTCTCCTCATCTGAATCTGTCTGAATATTAACTACCATCTCGGTTTAGCTACATTCACATGTATTTCTTTATGTTTACAGTTCTTGAAATGAAAATCAAGAAACATAACAATGAACAACAACAATCTTTGTTTAATAATCATTTTTTCTTTGATTCTGTAACATTATAAACACAAGAAGTTCATGATATTTCAAACACATCTAAACCACAGAACTTAAAACTATTCCAAACTAGGCGCCACTTCTGTCGGATTAGACTCGAACACATCTTCAGAGTTCGAACCCTCTGCTTCATCGAGAAGGTCACGAGACTCCATCGCCTCCTTATACACTGGCGTCTCCTTGAAATCCGTCGCACCTTCGTTGTACGTCCCCGCCGCAATTCCCCCGGAGATTAACTGTTACACGATCAAAACCATCAAACACATGTAACAGTATTAGAGAGATCAAAATTGTCTGATTGGTTTAGTGTAAACCGTGTATTGAACCGGTTCTTGTAAACCCTCTGTATATATAAACAGAGTAACAGACTCTGTAACCGAACAACAGAACTAAGAAACAATTTAACTCATTTTTAGAGAGTAAAAAAACTAAGAAACAACAAAGGAAGATGAAGAACCGGTTAAATACACGGTTTACACTAAACCGATCATGCAATTTGATCAAACTCTAATAAAAAGAAGTTGATCGAGTGAAACTTACCGCAAAGAGGATCCCGAAAGCCCATAGGTATTGAACGAAGAAGCCTAGACCATCCCATTGAGGACCTTCGAATGGATCCGGTTCAAGCCCAGGAAGATCCTTAACCGAAATCTTGGGCGCGTCTTTTGGATCGCCTCTGAAACGAGTGTTCACGGCAAACCTATCTTCGTCATCGTCGGAGATGTCGATCTGAGACGGCGGGTTCTCTTCGTAAAGACCGTTGCTTTCTTCCGGCTGTTCTTTGGTTGTTGTCGGGACGAGGGTCCGACGCTTCTTGCTGTCGAACCGACCGGTTTGGGTGGAGGGCTTTTTGGCGGCGGAGACTATGTGAAGACGGGCTCTCGATGGGTAATGGAGTCTGGAGGTGGAGAAGGGATTACGAGAAGAGTCTGTGAGGTCTATGGAGCGGAAGCTAGCTCCTCCGCCACCGGTGCTCACCGTGAGAGCCATTTCTTTTTGTTGTGTGGATATGTGAGAGAGTGAAGCGAAGAAGATAAGGCTTTTTATTTGACTTGACCCGACCCGACCCAACCCGATTCAGTTTGACCCGCTTCTTGCCCTATTAATAAATTATCGAAGTTATATTCACAAATTCCATATACCGCAAAACTAAACATCAAATTCAGATCACACAAAAGAGAATTATACTACAACAGCTTGGTATATAATAGATGCAGCCATGCAGATTTTATATTAGCAAGGATATATAACATAATTTGAATTTGATCTGATTAACAAGTAACAAAAACACTCACAGGAGGAAGTCACTGTTAAGCTATAGTTGATGTCGGACGTGTGTTGTTGCTTCACCACCAATTGCAAGCTGTAGTTCTTCCTGGCTCCATTTATTGGTTTGTAATGAACTGAATAGGAAACTATATGAAAACAAAATTTAAAAGAAAATAGCTGCTGCAACGAGAAAGTGATAATGCCAAAACCGTGTCACACGCTTTGTAATCTTAAACTTGTGGTTCAAGAATTTGCTTTTCAAAAGGATATATTTCTAATATATATATAGGTCTATAGATTAATGCATGTTACGTTTTCAGTTAACATGGTAACTTAAAGAATATTTGAGTAAATTTAATTTACATATCTAATGCATGACTATATCTTAGATTTATGCTAAAATTATTCAGGAGACCTACAAAAATGGTGAGGAAGTTTAAGTAATTGAAAGTGAAAGACACTTGATCTAGTATAAAAGTTTCATGGACGACTCTTTTTTTACTATCAGTTAAGTTAGAATTGAAAATATATGTAGACTCACATAGTCTAAAGATCAAACACATGTAAATAATAAAAAAGAACGGATATAAATATTAGTTTGAAGTTAATTATAGTTTCATATACTTTAAAAAAAATATATAACAAAGGTATATATATACTTTTGATTTATCACAAAAAAATTTGAGAACACCTATTATATGTGTAAACTATAGGAAATAAAAAATTAATTGTATCTTTATGGAATTTTAATTTATGTTATTAAAGAAAACTATACAAATCATGTTTAATTAATCTTTTTGAGCCATGAATGTTTCATAGGCCGGGTCGGGTCAGATTGAAACCATATACTATTGAGCATTTCATGCATCTTTCTTTTGCAACTCTGTTCATCTAGGCTCCAAAAGTTGATCCGCAAGTGGCTCCACAACCTCAGCAGTCTCATCAATCTATCCCGCCAAAGCCAGCCATTTAATCTCATATGTCATCTGGTTTCGGATTACAAGAGCCAGTAGCTACAAGACGCAACCTCCTCAGCATCATTCTCAACAAATTTTTTTTATTGGTATTCTTTGGTTTCCATCATTGTGATTTATGTTTTTGACTAGCTACAGCTCGTTAATTGAACCAATCTATAGTCAGGTTCCCGCAGGGACAGCTACATCTGCCTAGTCAACTACCATATCTTACATTTTAGGCGATATGTTCTATGGTTTTTGCTGATTGGCTATGCAATTATGTTGATTTGTCTCTTGTGCTTTCTCCTATATGGAAATTCCAGCAATAATCTTCTCATTGTGTTCATTGTCATCTAATTTACGTTGAAATCAGTTTTTTTGCTTAAAACAATAGGCAACCTAAATGGAAATTGTGCAGGTTTTAGTAATGCTTTTATGAATCTCACTGCTTATGATCTGGTCTTCTGTTTCAGGTTGGAAGTCAGTTTCGTGGAGAATACAATAATAACCCATTAGGAGGTCCGATGGCTACAGAGGTCCTTCTTGGATGGCTGGCCAATCAGAGCGCTCAAACATTACTCATCTCCCAAGCTTAGGACCTGTCCCTTCACCAAGCCAGGTTGGACCTGGAAGTGGCCTTCCACCTCGCCCTCAACCGGTAATATACCTTCCCATATTGCTACTAAATGACGCAGGCATTCTGAGCCCCTGAAATCAAATCTGTTTTAACGTTCCTTTTCTAGTAGACGCTGTAGTTGCGTCCTTGTCCCAAATTCTAAATGACCTTTTATGATCACAGAGCAAAGATACTTGTGTTCTTTTTGTTGATGATGGCGTATTTATTATTTGGGTAGATATCTGCAGAGATGGAGAAGGCACTGATTGCTTCAACATGTGATAAGTCTGACCCCAGAGCAGATTAATTTGCTGCCACCAGAACAGAGAAATCAAGTCCTTCAGCTCATCTTACCAAAAAAAGTCCTTCAGCTCCAAGAGATTCTCCGACAGTGAAGCTCGTTGATACAATCGCTTGGTCTCCAACTCTCCATGTTATAACTTAGAAGGTTTTGGGTTTGAATGTATGGTATGTGTCAAGTTTGACATAATTTGTACAAAAAGAAGTAATTATATATATTTTTAAGTTCAGCGAATCACTGACACATGATACTTTGGTCATATTCCCTGGAGAAAAAGTGTTTTCTTTCACTTGATTTTGTTTTGTTCTGTGACAAATTTCTTCTGGCTCTTAAAGTTTCCCAGTCTTGTTTACAGATTTTCAGGCTTTCAAGTTTTAATATTCTCGCCTCAGGTTGTGAGATAACAAAAAACAAAAAAAACTCTTATTTCACATCATGTGTAATAATTAACATAAAAATATTATTAATTAGAAAATGTGTATGGACGTATGCAGGGCCGGCTTATTAGGGGGACAAGCAGTGCGACCGCTCCGGACCCAAGCCCCGTATCCTCCCGTATAATATTAACTAAAAAGCCCAATTTTTTTATAAATCTATATTTTATATATAAAAAATTATAAATATAATAAATAAAATTGAAAATGACCCAAATTATTTGATATGTATTTAGTTTTATTTTCATTACAAAATATTAATGATTAAATTTTAAAAACATTTTAAACATTATCTACATATAATTTTAGAGAGTAAAAAAATATTTTTCGCCCTAGGGCCTTTAACCGGCCCTAGACGTATGTTTTGATCATAGAGTACAAAGAAGTATTTATGGTGCTAGTTGTGCTTAACTTTTTTTGTTAAAATAAAGTGTGGTATGGAAGCATGTCTTTGATGTTATGTTGATACCGTTAGTAGATATGTTAAATCTTGGGCCTTTTTGCAAAAGTGACTCAAAACTTGGAGTCAAACAGAAAACTAACCTTTTCTTTTGACTCCTTTTTTTTTTTGAGATTTTAACCCCACACCTGCATTTTATCTACGAAAATGCCATTAACATTTTTTTTTTTTCGAAAATGGCTTCTTTACTGTCTCAACCTCATCTTCTTCAAGTATTTACAATATTGCCACTGCAATGAATAGTAGCAACAACCTTGTACGAACTGTTTGGAGCTTTTAATGCCCTTTAATGCACGTAAATCTCTTTACACTCTCTCTGTTTCAATTGTTATGAACTAAAAACAACATTTCTTTCACTTTCTCTCTATATTCATCCAAAAAACTCAAGCTTTTGATTCAAAATATGGGCTATGGTTGACAGAGCCATATTTCTTTCGTTTTGACTTACGGTTGCTTTCGTTTGAGGTTCTGGGTGGTTGGAGAAGACCCTGTGTGCAAACGAAGTCATCTCACCTAGTTTAAGGTACGAATTTGAATTTTTTTTCAAGATCTGTTCGCGTAGAAGACTTACTAGTAAGTCATCTGTATGTAGAAGACTTACTGATGAGTCTTCTGGTCAAACGGACGACATAAATTAAGTCGTCCAGCTTTGTTTGTTAAAAAAAAACACTCCAGACGACTTATATATACGTCGTCTACGAGAAACGGGCTAGTTTTGCATTTGACCGAATCGTGTCAGATCTTTGACTATTTCTGGACGACTTATAATTCAGTCGTCTCTGGGAAAGTTAAAATTTCAATATTTTATGAAAACTTGACGACTTACGTGTAAGTCGTCCTAGGTTAGTTTTGTAATTGAAAAATAAAACTTCATAATTTAACTTTAACCAGACGACTTAATATAAAGTCGTCCCTCCAGAAGACTTAATTTAAAGTCGTCCGGGGAAAGCAAAGTCGTCCAGAATTTTTCCCAATTTTCTGGTCAAACCTTGCTTATCCCGGACGACCTTAAATTAAGTCGTTTAGCTGGACGACTTTATATTAAGTCGTCTGGTTAAAGTTAAATTATGAAGTTTTATTTTTCAATTACAAAACTAACCTAGGACGACTTACACGTAAGTCGTCAAGTTTTCATAAAATATTGAAATTTTAACTTTCCCAGAGACGACTGAATTATAAGTCGTCCAGAAATAGTCAAAGATCTGACACGATTCGGTCAAATGCAAAACTAGCCCGTTTCTCATAGACGACGTATATATAAGTCGTCTGAAGTGTTTTTTTTTAACAAACAAAGCTGGACGACTTAATTTAAGTCGTCCGTTTGACCAGAAGACTCATCAGTAAGTCTTCTACATACAGATGACTTACTAGTAAGTCTTCTACGCGAACAGATCTTGAAAAAAAATTCAAATTCGTACCTTAAACTAGGTGAGATGACTTCGTTTGCACACAAGGTCTTCTCCAACCACCCAGAACCTCAAACGAAAGCAACCGTAAGTAAAAACGAAAGAAATATGGCTCTGTCAACCATAGCCCATATTTTGAATCAAAAGCTTGAGTTTTTTGGATGAATATAGAGAGAAAGTGAAAGAAATGTTGTTTTTAGTTCATAACAATTGAAACAGAGAGAGTGTAAAGAGATTTACGTGCATTAAAGGGCAATAAAAGCTCCAAACAGTTCGTACAAGGTTGTTGCCACTATTCATTGCAGTGGCAATATTGTAAATACTTGAAAAAGATGAGGTTGAGACAGTAAAGAAGC
>NC_027749.1:22555000-22555909 GCF_000695525.1 Brassica oleracea var. oleracea | reverse complement strand
AAGTTCAGAAGCTACTTGGTGGGATCTAAAGTATTTGTCTACACAGATCATGCTGCGTTGAGACACCTTTTGGCGAAGAAGGATGCAAAGCCCAGGCTCTTGAGATGGATTCTTTTGCTGCAAGAGTTTGATTTAGAGATCAAGGACAAGCCAGGAGTTGAGAATGGTGTAGCTGATCACTTGTCCCGGCTGAGAGTGGAGTGTGGCATTCCCATTGATGAAGGACTCCCTGAGGAACATATCATGGCTATTGGAGCAGTGATAGCAGGTTGTGAGACTGGGAGGAAGCTTGAAGAAGTCAAGGGAACAGAAGGGAAATAACCTTGGTATGCTGATTTGGTGAATTACCTAGCAACAGGAAAAGAGCCTTTGAATCTTGTGGGTTATGCCAAGAAGAAGTTCTACAAGGATGTGAAGAGATACTACTGGGATGAGCACTACCTCTACATTCTCTGCAAAGATCAACTTTATAGGAGAGTGGTTAATAATGAGGAGATTGATGGGATCCTTACACAGTGTCATGGATCATCTTATGGAGGCCACTTTGCTACCTTCAAGACTGTTGCTAAGGTGTTACAAGCTGGATTCTGGTGGCCACACATGTTCAAGGACACACAAGACTTTGTTTCAAGGTGTGATTCATGCCAAAAGAGGGGAAACATCACCAAGAGGAGTGAGATGCCTCAGAATCCAATCCTTGAAGTTGAAGTGTTTGATGTGTGGGGTATTGACTTCATGGGGCCATTTCCATCATCACATGGCAACAAGTACATCCTGGTAGCTGTTGATTATGTCTCAAAATGGGTGGATGCTATTGCAAATCCCACCAATGATGCAAGAGTGGTAATCAAGATGTTCAAGAGCACCATATTTCCAAGGTTCGGAGTTCCAAGAGTTGTAATCAGTGAT
>NC_027749.1:22554134-22554872 GCF_000695525.1 Brassica oleracea var. oleracea | reverse complement strand
ATTGTGGGGATTACAAGGAAGGATTGGTCAGTTAAGCTTGATGATGCGCTTTGGGCTTATAGGACAGCTTACAAGACACCTCTGGGGACCACACCTTTCAACCTAGTGAACGGGCGAAAGCTTGACATCTACCAGTGGAGCTTGATTACAAGGCGCTTTGGGCAGTAAAGTTGCTGAACTTTGACATCAAGAGTGCCAAGGAGAAAATGTTTTTTCAGCTACATGAGCTTGATGAGATAAGAATGGATGCCTTTGAAAACTCAAGGATCTACAAGGAGAAGACTAAGGCTTTCCATGACAAGAATATCCTAAAGAGAGAGTTTAAAGAAGGGTATCAAGTTCTTCTCTACAACTCAAGACTGAAGTTGTTTCCAGGAAAGCTTAAGTCAAGGTGGTCCGGCCCTTTCAAGGTCAAAGAGGTTAAGCCATATGGAGCAATAGTTTTGTGGAGTACTGATGGAAGAGACTTCACAGTCAATGGGCAAAGGGTTAAGCTCTACATGGCAGATGCACCTGAGGAAGATGGAGTTTCAACTCCACTGTCTGATCCTACCCCAGCCTAATCCAAAAGGAGGCAAAGTCAAGCTAGAGACTTAAAACAAGCTCACTTGGGAGGAAGTCCCATGCGTATCCTTGTACATATTGCATTGGTATTTTCATTTTCATTATATTTGCATTTAAAAAAAAGGGAAAGAGTTGAAGTAGTGTTCAGGTGGTTCATCGATCCGGTCAAGGCAA
>NC_027749.1:22551787-22554049 GCF_000695525.1 Brassica oleracea var. oleracea | reverse complement strand
TGGTCCAAGTCGCTCGCATTTTCGGTGTCCGGAGCTCGAGAGTCGCTTTCGGAGCGACGTCTCGCAGCAACCACGTGAGGTCGCTCGTGTTTTCGGTGACTGGGAACGATTAGATCAGAGCGACTTGGCTAAGTCGCTCGCATTTTTATCTCCGGGGCTCGAGAATCGCTCTCGGAACGACGTCTCGCAGCGACCACGTGAGGTCGCTCGCGTTTTCTGTCGATCAGAGCGACGTCTTCAGAGCGACACCTACGAGTCGCTCACCCTTTCGTCGACACACGACGTGAGAAAACGACCCAGAGCGACCTATCAGAGCGACCACTCCAGGTCGCTCCCGAGCCGGTCCAGGTAAGTCCCTCTTCGATTTTGTCCGGTTTAAGCCAAGTTAACCAGCCCTAAACCTAACCGGACGACCCTAGACCTACCTAGACCCACGACCTTCATCTATTTCACTCTCCTTTCCTCTCACAAACACTCATACTCTCTCAAACAAACCCACACCAAAAATCTCCTAACTTTCTCAATTCTCACCCAAATCTCCTAGTTCTTGTTTCTAAATCCAAGCTTTCGCCCCTGTAGTCTATTCCTCACCACCCATTCTCCATTTCCTTTCATCCAAAGCAAGGTATTGTGTTTTTAAAATTCGAATTCGTAGGTCCATGAACCCTAGAATTTGAAAATCGAAATTTGGTCATTTTCTTGCTTGATTGTGGTAAAATAGACTAGGGAAAGCTTATATATCAAGTTGGGTTGTTGAATTGATGGTGGAATTGAGCTTAATTTGAACTTTGGCAAAATTATGGTTCATGGATTTGGGGCTTTTTTAAATTGATCCTAATTGAGTGTGCTAGTGGGTGAGTTAGTATGTTAAGGTGTTGAAAGGTTTGAATAGAGAACCCTCTCATTCTAGAATTACTTTGATTATTGAATTTTACTTGTCTTGTAATTTTCACATGATGAAAAGATTGAGAATTGTGATTCTTTACGTTGCTTCTTGAAGTTTACATTTGCAAAGTCAATCGACTTATCCCTTTCCAAGTTTTGTATTTCTCAGGTACAATGGTTAGGAAAACTAAGGGAAAGTCGGATGCTGAGAGGCAAGAACCTGAAAGACAAGAGTCTTCGTTGAGAGGAAAGGCTTTAGCCTCGGAACAAGCTGGTTCTAAGACACAAAGGACTTCTCGACAGCAAACCTTGGCTACAAAGAAGGCAAAGGAGCAAGAGAAGATGGCAGGAAAGAGTATAGCAGTTGCCACAGAAGAGGAGAGTGGGGATGAAAGTGCAGATGAGCATGCTCCAACAAAGAGGGCCAAGATGTCCAAGGGGAAGGAGGTTGCTGATGATAGAGACTGGGCAAAAACCCCATCTGTGGAAGAGCTGTATCATCACCTGCTGAATGGTGTGACTTGGACTCCAACCAGGTTCGCCGACCTCGATTTGCTGAAGGAGTTGGGTCTCGATTCTGATATTGAGGCAATGCTGGGGCACCTGAAGATGCCCAAACACCACACCGTGGCCTACCCTGTTTACAAGGATGTCTATTTGCTGAAGGAGGTGGGTCTCGATTCTGATATTGAGGCAATGCTGGGGCACCTGAAGATGCCCAAACACCACACCGTGGCCTACCCTGTTTACAAGGATGTCTCCTGTCAGTTGTTGTCTTCCCTTGAGGTCACTTACCATGACGCTCCGCACGTGAGGCAAGGATGGGGCAAAATAAAGTTCAAGGTCAATGGGAGAGAGTACAACATGAACTTCAAAGAAATTGGGAGAGTCATGGGTTTTCAAGACTTGGAAGACTACTCCCTTCCCAAGTGTGAAAACCTCCCCACTCAGCTTTGGAAGTTAATCACTGGAAACAAGCACACTACCGGAGCTGACAAGAACTCACATATCCGGCACCCATCTGTCCGCTACCTCCATAGGATGCTCGTTCATGCTTTCTATCCAAGGAAGCAAGCTGGTAATGTCACCGAGGAAGACATGCGACTGCTTTGCCCTGCTATTCGCCCCTACGCCCCCCCTGGAGTGTTGCCACTTCCTAGCACAGACATCTATGCTACCTTCGGAATGGTTAGTTTCTTTGTGAATCGTCTCAAGCACTACAGAGACTGGTCGTGGTACACCACTGACTCGCGCCCAAAGGTTGGGATAGGGGGGATGATCACACCACTGCTTCAATTTCTGAATGTTCCTTTGGGAAAGGACTCAGCAGGGCCTAAGTTCATTGAAGACACTTACTTGAGGATTGCCACCTATTTC
>NC_027749.1:22550606-22551732 GCF_000695525.1 Brassica oleracea var. oleracea | reverse complement strand
AGCTTCAACTTATCCCAAGAAGACTTTCTTGGAGAACACGGGTCTCTCGGTCCCATTGTTGCACCAAGGAAAAGGAGTGTTCCGACGAGACACGACTTCACAGAACCTCCTAGGGAAGAATCTGTACCCATCTATGGACCTCCACGCTACTACTTCAAGCCACATGATGGAGTCTTTCCCTCTGCTGTGCTTCGTGACGCTCATGATCACATTGGCCGACTTCAGCGATGAAACAAGGCACAAGACAGAACAATCGAAAAGCTGAAGGACAAGTGAAAGGCGCTGAGCAAGACGGTGAAGAAGCAAGCAAAGACTTCAGCCAGGTTCATGAAGAAGGTGGCCGATGTCTTGACCAGAGGAGGAATAGCTGGATGTAGCTCAGCGGACTTTGCCTTCGCGAACACATCAGTCCCCCAGCCCCCACCTCAGCCCACTGATCTTGGTTTCCCACTCACTGGTAGACAGCTCCAGCGAAAATGGAGGAACCCACCCACTCAGCCTTCCGCCTCTTGAAACAAGTCTCCATCCCTAGCCTCTTCAGAAAGTGAGGCTGAGATTGAAGAGGTTCAGAGCCAACAATGGTATGGAGACTACATATCAGGACATGGAGGTTATGAGTATCGGGAACGACAATGCTTGGTCTTCATTCTTGCTAGATTAGGCACTCTATTATCTAGCTATAGGTGAGAGTGAGTGTTGTGACTATGGTTTGGAAGCATGAAAAGTTCGAAGGAAAAGAATAGACTCTTTGTGTTTAAATGGATAATCTTATTGGAATTAATAGATAAACGTCTAGCTCGAATTTATGAAAAGCCTTGGCCCCCGAAGAAAAAAAAAAAAGAAGAATATAAAAGAGAAAAAGAAAAAGAAAAAAAAAAATAAAAAAAAAAGGGGCTAACAAAGTTGTTAGGAGCTAAGATTGTTTTGAAGTTGAGGAAAATTCTTTATAGATTTCAAAGAAAAAGAGTTATGTGGAAAGTGTTCTTGGGTTCCTTTGGTGAGAGATGTGAGTTTGGTTTGACATTGGGAAGTGATTGTGTAACTTGTATGTTTGGGAAAAGGGTAGAACAATGGAGATTGAGCATTGTATGCATGAGTTGGTCCCTTTCATAGATATATTATGTGC
>NC_027749.1:22544256-22549219 GCF_000695525.1 Brassica oleracea var. oleracea | reverse complement strand
GTGTTCGATGAAATGCCTGAAACAACTCTTCTAAGCTTTTAGCATATTTTGCCAAAGACATTTGTTGTTAGAAGTGCTAAGATAGCCTTAGACCTGTTAGTAATGATTGCTTCCATATTATTCAACCAAAGACATTTGTTGTTTGAAATGTGTTAGTAAATGAACATTCATCTAGACATAGAGTTTGTTTAGAATCATGTCTAAGCTTAAGGTTGATAGTTTGATTGTTCGTCTGCCATCCTTAGTTCGAAACTTGATCACCCAAGGTCTAATTCCTATGCCCATGAGTTCTCATTTTCCTTAGTTAAGAAAGTCAACTCATTTACCACTTTTATTATTCTGAAACTGCATTAGTATTAATCATTAGTTTAGAAAACCCTTTAAATCATCGGTTGCACTTAGATTAAGTAAGTACTTGCATTCTCAGTGCTTGAAATCCCTTAGAATTGGTTCAACAATCATTTATATTACAACATTTGTCTTAGGAGCCTTGAAAACTCCTAACATCACCGACTGATCGATTTCTTTTTGATCCTTTTCCTTGGAGACACCCAGCCGATTTCACCTCTTTAGCTTCTCCTCTGTAACGTTAAATTGTGACCCATAAAGCTCCATCATTTAGTGCAATCACTATATAATCTATCTCTTCCCCTCCGATTTTTCTGAGAAGAAGATGAAATATGACGTAGAATCTATTTTTCCAAACCGCCGCCGCCGTGCTCTCCGGTGGCCCTTAACTCCTGTCCTTGTCTTCGCTCTTTCTCAGCTTTCCCCGTTCCTGGCTGATAACTCAGACGGGACGACCATAAAGCTTCGTCTTCACTGTCCATTGACCAGAGACGGCTTGCACCACCACCACCGCACCACGACGTCGTACCTCCTCTGTCTTCAAGCTCACGACCACTACCTCTCCTTGCCACCACCTTACTTTACCAAAAACAATACAAAATCAGAGAGAGAGAGAGAGAGAGAGAGAGAGAGAGCTTGACCGGCGAGGTTCATGGAAAAGAGAGGTGACGGCGAGATGAGGTAGAGCCACATCGAAGCTTCCTCTCCTCCTCCTTCCACGCCGCGAGTTGAAGAGCCACACCGAAGCTCCCTCTCCACACCGGAGACCTTTCCGTTTCATAACTTCTCAAATCTTTAAACAAAAAAAAATCCAATTAGATGTAGGCATAGCTTTAAGAAGTGAAGAGAAAGAGAGAAAACTAAGAACAATGAAAAAGGAGCAGAGGATGAACGTCAGTAGCTTCTTCGCAAAAAGAAAGAGGATGAAACACATAAGAGGATGGACGTGGGAGAGAGATTGGAAAGAGAGATAATAGACATGTGGTTGAGAAAGGAGAAAACACAAATGGATAAGAGCCCTTAGATTAATCTAACCAAAGGCCAAGATTGTAATCCATGTAGTGGTGTGTTAGCCAAAAGGAAAAATGAGATATTTTTTTAAACTATATGTGACATGTGGTTGTGGTTGTGGTTGTAAGGTGAGAAATAAGAGATGTGACCAATTGTATTGATATGTAAGACGGTTTGGGAAATGAAAGTTTAGATATTAAGTTTATAGTTGAAGTATGTGGTTTTGGAATTTGGGAGAGTTGAAATTAAATATGTGATTTGAAATAAGTTGGTTTGTAAACTTTATAAACTTAGAGTTTATATTTATTGAAATTTGAATTTTTAGATTTGATATATAGATTTGTGATTTGGAGTATAGGGTTTGGTGTATAGTATTTGAGTTATAGTTTTAAGATTCAAGATTAATTATCAAAAAGATTAGCTTTAAGTTTGAATTTAAGATTTGATATTAAAATTTTATATTTTAAATTTCAAAATATTATAACTGGAGTATGTATTTATGATATTTTATATTATAATTGGAGTTTGTATTTACGATAGGGTTTTAAGAAATGGTATTTAGGGTAGGGTTTAGATTAATGTTTATTGTGTGAAAAGTTTAAAGTTTTAAGGTTTATATTTAACGTTTAAGGTTTTAAAACAAGTTTAGGGTATCAGATTTAAGTTTAGGATAATACTTACCTACTGTTTTCCTACTAATTTTCGACTGATTTTGCAACTGATAAATTCAGTCTCAAATTTAGCGACTGAAAGGTGACTGTTAACCTCCAAAATAATTCAGTCGGTAACCATTTAGAAGGGGATTTGCAGGTCTTATTCACCGCTTTCCACTCCTTCTATAACAACTGATTCTAAGAGCAAAAGAGCATGATTCTCTTCCTGAGGATCTATTCATATTTCCATTACCAGTTAAACCAACCGGAGAGAGAGACTGCTTTTATCACAGACCAAACATGGTAGACTAACTGATCTTTCTATCAGTTAATGAAAGAGTCCAATGAAAAAAGAAATACATGTTGGGTCTTTGAAAGAGTTCAAATCATTTTGATAATAATAACTTCGAACTCTTTTACCTTCGATTTTTTTGAACGAATTCCATGTTCGGTTGGTACATTTTCTTCAGTTTCGCTGCAGCCATCAATCAAGGAGAGAAGCAATGTACTTTTTTGATCCACCTTCCCGGACAGGGAATGAGAACAAAAAGAGGCTGCTGATAGTATTTATGGTAAGTTCGAAGATCTTGCACGGCGGTATGAATGGAGAGCTTTTAATTCCGAAATAAATCAATAGAAAAACTGATTATGAATGGAAAAAACTGGGTACGAAGTAATTATCAATATAAAATCAAACCAAAGACAAACATCAACACAAGCTCACATGATGGTTTAACAAATACAATTCAACTTAAGTTTTTAATCAGATTATATGTTCTTTGCACTTTATACCATGTATATTCATTGCTTAACAAAACTTTTAAGTCAACTACGCGCAGACAATGATTTTAGTGTATTTTAAAAGCAACTAAAAAAGAAGAATAGAAAGCCCCACACAGTTTCCATCTGCTCTTGGGCAAGTCATGGTCCCTTTGAAGCTGTCCTCCCTAGTTTCATGGATGCATGCAATGCATCTATGTATTCTCTCCTTTGTTATTGTTATACATTAAGTATTGTTATTTTGTGTTCAAATTTATACATTACTTTCGACTAATTTATTCTCAAACTAACCAATATTCATCTTTAAAGCCCTAAACTAAGGCACAGCCAATTTGAGAGTAACACATGGACTGGACTCCACTCTCAACTTTGGGATCTGTCTCTTTATAATTTTGACCATTTATGAGTGCTTATCCAATTGGAATAGAAGAAAACTGATTTTAAATATAATAAACAAAATATGTATTGGATTATGAAGAAATGCCTGTTATAGATTTTTTTTTTTGGGTACAATGCATGTAATAGATTACGAAGTAGGTTTAATTAATATGTATAATATAAATAACTATATTCCAATTAAAATTTATATGCTACTCAGTTTTATTAATGTCACCAACGTCTCACTTTTTAGAATTATATATCTTCAGTTAACTTAAAACTATGGTAAGAGTGATATCTACTATAAAAACCATTATGCTTAAAAGGGTATAAAAATCTAGAATTTCTGTTCTTCCCAATCATATAAATGATGAATAAGGAACATCAATTAGATTTTATGAAAGTATGAACCGTCACTCATGCAATGATTCATTTCAATAATAGGAAATTAAAAGCTACGTTTGTATAATTACAGATTCCACAAATTAAAAAGGAAGAAAATATATTTGTTTGCTCTAAACGACGTCCTTCCGAAGTCCACTGTCCACAATCCACAATCTTCCACAAACTGAATAAAACTTCTCTTTGTCTTTGTGTATCGTTTCGGAGACACACGCCACTGTCTTTTTTTTTTTTATAACGACTATTTATTGATTTTAAAATGAATGTATATAATCCTCATGAAGAGAATTATTAATCACTGTTGGTACAAAATAATGAGATACAAAAAGCCTATTACTTGATATCTCAGCCCTGTGCCGTGCCTGACTTTTTAAAGGTTAGAAGCAAGGAAAAAAATTTTGGCCCCAAAACTAGTATTATGGTGTTTGAACACATGACCTTGACCAATGTATAAGCCTGCTAAACCACTGAACTATCAAAGATTCTTGTCAAATTGGCCCCTAAATTGTTTATAAATATATTGGCCCCAAGCACATGCTTGACCAGCTTGTGGTCAAGCACGGCCCTGACTCAGCCTTTGCCAAAATATCAGCAACTCGATTTACATTTCTTGCCACCCAAGTTAATGTACAGATTTCAAACTTCCTTATCCACCACCTTATCTCTCGAATCCAATTATACACTCCAAAGTGTAGTTTGTTGTTGATGAGTATGTCAACTGCCTTTTTACAATCCGTCTCCATTATGATCTTCTTATAGTCTCTTATCCATCAATGTTGTAACGCCATAAGTATACCTTGTAGTTCACTTTCCAAAGCTATTGATAGCAACAACTCAAGGGTGGCTTTGTAAATCCGTCCACTACTCCCTCAGGTCCAAATCCACTTGGTGTTTCAGTTTATCATCTTTGCTTGTCTTTATTTGACATTAAAAAACTGTTGATCCTGTTATAAAAGAAATGCTGTGAAAGTTTATTATTACTCATGAACAGAGGTCTATATTTATAAAAGTATTATTACTCATGACCAGAGGTCTATACTCATGACCTGCTAATGGTATCTATAACTTTCTGCTCTCTTTGCTCAGTTGCCAATAAGCATGACAATAGGTCATTATAGGTGGTGAAACCCTTAGCCTTCTGTGATAACAACAGATCCTTTGAATGGAATGTGGAATAGGTTTTATATAGTAAATCCTAATTTGTTACCACTTCACCACGTAGTTCAAGACTATAGGCAATTTTCATCAGAGCAGAATTATATTCGTCCACGGATTCAAAATCCTGGAACCTGAGAATCTTCCATTCATTCATGGCTTTTCGCCATAATGCCATTGAGGATTTGGAATTTAGTTTTGTCCAAAGGTCACAAGGATCCTCAATATTTAAGTAT
>NC_027749.1:22543975-22544172 GCF_000695525.1 Brassica oleracea var. oleracea | reverse complement strand
TATACATTTCCCGAGTCCTCTAGACTTCAGGGCAACTGAAGTGTTCATTACCCATTCTAGATAATTATCTCCAGAGAGATTTAGGGCAGCATAATCCGAATGCTCAAATTTCGACATCTGAAACATATTATTAATCAGTTCAAGATGCAACCGAGTCAATAAAATCAATGCATACGGTTTCACATGTCTCTCGACCA
>NC_027749.1:22535031-22543856 GCF_000695525.1 Brassica oleracea var. oleracea | reverse complement strand
TTTACAAAAGAATTAAATCAGATCAATCAGTCAATTTTAGCAATTCTCTAGCAATTCTAACAGTAAAAGGAAAATTTCCAGCAAGTAGAAAAGGAAATTTTAGGAAAAAAAAAAATTTTCTACTTTTAGCAAAAAGGAAATTCACAATTCTGGACAGATTATGGTTTTAATCAAAACTAGCAATTTTCCTAATCAGTTCATTCGATATTCAAACAATTAATCACAATATGGAAACTTGTTTATCAATCGATTTATGCAAAAAGAAAAATTGGGGTTTTCAGCAATTTAACAATTTTAAGATCAAATTTGATTCTAAACAGTTCTATTTACTCAAACAATCATCAAAGATAATTCAAGGTTTTAATCTAGCAACCTAAACCTCATATACATCAAAATCAATAAATCAAAACAGTCGGATCAATTTAGGTTTTTGATATTTCAGATTTTCAAAACATCATAAAGGAAACGGATCATATAATTTAGATTTAGGGTTTCAATGCCCTTACTGATCAATCAATGTTCTAGCAACTTTAACAGCCATTGATCTATCAACTTATTACGAAAACAATCTAACCAAAACTTAGTTCCATTTGTTAGGGTTTCTATTATCCTAGATTAGGGTTCTTCAAATTTTAATGGTTCAGATCTTTATCAATCAACCAAATTCAGTATAGGTTCTTTTTAGTTTCGAGTTTTACCTTTAGAAACTTATGGAGTGTAGATTTGGACCACCAAAGAGAGAAGGAGGCCGCGAGCTGATCGTTCTTCGAGTCGGGTCGCGGACGGGCTGCTTGCTTGGTCGAATCACGAACAGGGAAGAAGGAGAACGTATGGTTTATTTGATCACGTCTAGAAAGAGCTAATGTAGCAGAGCGTGACGGCGCGTCAGTTATCGGATCGACAAGCGGTTTGCAGCGTCTGATTCGTCTCGGCGAGAGCTTCAATTTTATATATTGCTCGTCGTCTGGGTCCTCACAGTTTGGGAGAACGATCTCTTTGAAGTTTCGCCGGAATTAGGGTTTTGTGATATTCGGCTGAGTTTAAGGAATTTCGTGGAGGCTTAGGATTAGAGGCTATCGTGCTGATAACGTGTTATAAAAGAGATGCTATGAAAGCTTATTATTACTCATGACCAGAGGTCTATATTTATACAAGTATCAGACCGTATTATTTAGACCGTCATAAGAGAAAGGGAAATCTTATTCCTAATAGGAATGGGAAATAGTACTTATCCTAAATACATATGGAAAATGATAAACATCAAGTATAGATAAATGTAAATTCTCATTCGACTAAGTCATTAGCGAATGGACCGGATAGATAGCTGATGGACCGGACGGTTTGGGCCTGATATGGGTCGATCACCGCTTGGTTTATAACAGATCTCATTTTTTATGGGGTTCCCCCTTAATCTACAGTGTGCATAAATTTATGTTTCTTATAATTATTCCTAAACCTACAGTTTTGATGACTATTGTTTTTTCTGATCTACAGGATTTTCACGAGGTGGCTGATCAATTTGAAAATTCTGATTTCATTTTTTGTATTTATTGAAGAAATTCCATGTTCGGTTTATAAATGAACATATAGCTAAAAATCACGGTATAAAGTATCTTAATTTGTGAGGCCAAGGTTCACAACATAGATAATGTGAATTTAAATTCGATTAATATTATAAGGAATGTATTAACACAATTGACTAGATTACATGTAACAGTTTAATATATATATACTAAGTGATAATCTGCACCCTGCCCGGAATGAAACTTAAATTTTTACAATTACAATAGTTATTCTTTTCAAATTAAGCATGAAGATTGTTTGTGTAAATTTTTTTTCTTGTTTAAAGCATGTATATATCTTGCATGGCAGATTATGTATATTCTATTTGTCCTTTTATTGTTCGTTTTTTTTTAATTACATAAATATACTCAGACTAATAATAATGTGATTTTTTTTTAATGTGATATAGAAGGGGAAAGTGTGTTCAGTGATCTTTCAAAAAAAATTATTTACCTTTTATCTGTTTAAAATGGTTTTGTTTATCTTATTTACATCACATATATCTTAATATATACAATCTATTAAAACAAAATCACAAAGATGAATCCAACTTGATTCTAGGTAGAATATTTTCTTAAAAAACTATACTTTATAGGGGCTCTTTAAAAAATGACTCAAAATTTCAAGTCAAACACAAAAATAGCGTATGTTTTTTTTGAAACTTTGTTTTGTCCTATTCACCCTAGAAGTTCTAGTTATTCACAAAAATGTCATTACTTTTTTTTTCTTTTTTTTCGAAAACAATGCTTTTACCTCATCCTCATCTTCACCAAATATTTACAACTTTGCCATTGATATCAATACCTCAACCACCATGAACTACCAAATTGAGAGTGTTAATGCCCTAAAGTTTCGGTTTTTTCTCATCCTTTCTCATTTCCTATCCACACAAACCACATATCTTACACTTTCTTTCAAAATTCATCAAAAAAATTGAAGATTTTGATTACAAATTATGTAAGGTTCATACTCACGATTCTTGGTGATTAACGAGTAGGTAGCTGTTGTGGTGAAGTTCTGGGTGATTGGAGAAACCACACAAGTCATCTCACGAGTTCAAGGTATGAAATCGCGAACCACATTTTATTTTTCAGATCTGTTCGACGAAGAAGACTATAAGTCTTCTTCATCGAGAAGACTTATTTAAAAGTCTTCTCGTCAATGCATATGTTAGTTTTGCAATTGACCTTTTGTGTGTTTTTAATAGAAGACATCCCTAGAAGTCTTCTAACTTTCCTTTGTAAACAAAAAAATTCGAAATTCTAAGAGAAGACTACCTTAGAAGTCTTCTCGGATAAACATGTTAGTTTTAAATTTGACCAAAGTTCGTCAGAAATTTGACTTTTTGTAGAAGACTTCTAAGGAAGTCTTCCTGGATAAAACTTCTAAGGAAGTCTTCCTGGAGAAAACTTCTACAGAAGTCTTCTGAAAGTCTTCTACAGAAGTCTTCTGAAAGTCTTCTACAGAAGTCTTCTGAAAGTCTTCCCTAAGTCTTCTCAATGCCGGAAGATGTATGCGTGGGTAACTTTTGCAATTGAAAAATAACAGTAAAACATTTAATATCAATGAGAAGACTTCTAAAAGACTTCTAGAGTTTAATTCTGGGTTTTGGTCAAACCTTTGCCCACGAAAGAAGACTTCTAGAGAAGTCATCCGACGGAAAGTCAACATTGAGAAGACTTTAGAAGTCTTCTCTCGAAAAGTCAAATATAGACAATTGTAAAAGTAACCCAGCAGACTTCTTGCAACATTGAGAAGACTTCCGGAAGACTTAGAGAAGACTTCTTTTGAAGTATTCTCCAGGTAAACTTCCCTAGAAGTCTTCTACAAAAAGTCAAAATTTTGACCAACTTCAGTCAAATTCAAAAGTAACATGTTTATCCGAGAAGACTTCTAAAGTAAAGAAGTCTTCTCTGGGAATTTCGAAGAAATTTTAATTTCAAAAGTAAGCCAATATTTACAAAGGAAGAATTCCGAAGATGTCTTCTGTAGAGTAGACTTCTTAAGAAGTCTTCCTTCGTAAATTTGCAATTGCAAAAATGACCTAAAGAGAAGACTTCTTTTGAAGTCTACACTACACAGGGTAGACTTCTTTTGAAGTCTTCCATGGATAGCTTCAAAAGAAGTCTTCTACGTAAATCTTTATTAAACTTCAAATTTATCCAAAATTAAAATGAATTTTTAATATTTTCTTGCTAATTCATGTTTATTAGTCAATATTGGGACTACTGAGTCGAATTCATAACTTAATTGGTGATAATTATGAATTTACAAACATTGATGTTTAATAATGTTTCTAGTTAAATGGAGAAGTCTTCTGTAAGTCTTCCTCATAAGTCTTCCTCATAAGTGTTAACTTTTAAAATTTAAGTTTGATCTTTTGTGAATTTGACTAATTTTTTTTTGTGAAGTCTTCTCTCTTAGTTTTAGTAAATTTGAATAAGTTTTAGTGTTGTTGTGTTTTGTTATGAGTGGGTAGAATAGTTAAAAAAATTCTTTTGATTAACATTTCTTTAAGTTTACAAAAGAATTCACAACTAAATAGTGCACATACAAATCATAAAACAGACCATAAACAAAACTATTACACATGGAACTAGATATCATTCCTCAACATAGATAAGCTTGGTCTCCACTTGAAATCATTTTTTGTACCACTTTGGGCAGAAGACTTTGGAAGACTTCCCGAAGACTTTGTGGGAAGTCTTCTAGCATAAAATACATTAGAAGACTTCTCAAGAAGGCTGCCAAGAGTCTTCCGAGAGTTTCTGAGAGTCTTCCAAGAGTCTTCTGAGAAATCTTCCAAAGTCTAACTCATATCTGAAAAAATCTACATATTCAAAAGCATTCAAATGGTTTCAAACAGAAAAATCTTCAAAAATAATTTTTTATGCTTAAATAATAAATAAAAGAATCAAATTAGGTTGAATCTATAATTTTTTAGAATCTAATATATAAAACACACAATACATATCCAAAATTTGTATAACTTTGAGCAGAAAACTTTGGAAGACTTCGTGGGACGTCTTCTAGCATAAAATGCTTTAGAAGACTTCCCAAGAAGTCTTCCGAGTGTCTTTCAAGAGTCTTTTGAGAAGTCACCCAACGTCTGATTTAGATCTGAAAATTTTTCATATTCAAAAGCATTCAAATAGCTTCAAAACAGAGAAAACTTCAAAAACATTTTTTATGCTTAATACTAAACAAAATACTGTCACATTAGGTTGAATTTATAACTTTTTAGAATTCAATATATAAACACACAAAAAATACATATCCAAAATTTGTACCACTTTGGACAGAAGACTTCCTGAAGACTTCGTGGGAAGTCTTCTACCATAAAATGCATTAGAAGACTTGTCTAGAAGTCTTCCGAGAGTCTTCTGAGAAGTCTTTCAACGTCAGTCTCAGATCTGAAAAACCTGCAAATTCAAAAACATTCAAATGACTTCAAAACAGATAAAAACTTCAAAAATATAATTTTAATGTTTAAATAATAAACAAAACAGTCACAATATGTTGAATCTATAGCTTTTTAGAATATCATATATAAAACACACAATAATACATATCCAAAATTTATAGATCTACCTTTGAATGAATGAAAGATGAGAACCATGTAATGAAAAACCTGCAAAAAGAAGATACATTTGTGAGAAGACATAAGAAAAAAATGAGAAATGGATTTAAATTTGGTGTTTTGATGTTCAAAGAGATTAAAGAGAGGTTGGAGAGTTTTAGAGTGAATTGTTGCAGCCATTTGAGAGGGAGAAAGAGAATGTGTAAATTTTTTTTATATATGGAGACAAAAATTCCAATTAGATTAAATATTTTCGATATAGAAGACTTCTTAGGAAGACTTCTTAGGAAGTCTTCTAAGAGAAGACTTCTTAAGAGAAGACTTCTTGGAAAGTCTTCTAAGAGAAGACTTCTTGGAAAGTCTTCTAAGAGAAGAAGTTTTCTAGATCCTACATTCACTCATCTATGTTAAAAATAATTCAAATTTAGTAAAACTAAATTTCCATCGTTTTTAAATGTTTGTTAATACCTGATTTCTATTTTTCTCTTTCAAAATATTTTTTATTAAATTTATTAATTATTTTTAACAGCTAATACATGAGAAGACTTTCCCTAGAAGACTTTCCCTAGAAGACTTCGGGAAGACTTCGATTTAGGCAGGAAACCTAAATTTTTCTAAATTTAGGCGGGAACTCTAAATTCTATTCATAATTTATGAGTCTTCCAGACCCTATAATCAAATAAATAAGCAAAAAAACACTTTCTTAACTTTTAAGATATTTAGAAAGTATTTAAATCAAGTTATTAGATAGTCACTAATCACATATAGGTCAAATTGTTTTTAAAAAAGAAGAAGATGAGATTTCAAAATCTAACCCTAAAAATAGTAACAATACTACAACATATGTTACCATACCTTAAACCAAAGGCTATCATGACTCAATCTACATTCACTCGTCTATGTTAAAAATAATTCAATTTCAGTAAAATTAAATTTTCATCTTTTAGAAATGTTTATTTAATACATGATTTTGAGTTTTTCCCTTTGAAAATATTTTTTATAAAATTTATTAATTATTTTCAAGGTCTAATCCATGAAAAAACTTTCCCTGGAAGACTCCTGGATGACTTATGGAAGACTTTTGATTTAGGCAGGAAACCTAAATTTTGGAATTCTACTAAAATTTAGGCGGAATGTGTCGGAAGACTTCTTTTTAAGTCTTCTGTGAGTCTTCCAGACCCTAAAATTAATTAACTATGCAAAAAACACTTTCTTAAACTTAAAAGAAACTTAGAAAGTGTTTAAATCATGTTATTAGATGGTTACTAAACATATATGAGTCAATTTGAAAAGAAAAAAATGAAGGTAAGATTTCAGAATCTAACCCTAAAGATACATACAATACTATAACATATGTTACCAAACCCTAAACCAATGACTCATGAGCCAATATACATTCACTCATCTATGTTGAAAATAATTCAATTTCAGCAATGAGGAATGTTTATTATTACATGATTTCAATTTTTTATCCATCAAAATATTTTTTTATAAAATTATAAAATTATTTGACTTACAAAGAAATCATCATAAAGAAGACTTCTTTGTAAGTCTTCTCTAACGGAGGGTTATAATTGTAAAATTGAATACATGTTTTTTGGGGGGCTGTTGTAATTTCACTAGGCTTTTGGGTTACTTTTGTATTTGATTGAATTTGGGTACACTTTTGTATTCAAAATCAAGTTTTGAGTCACTTTTGGCAATTTCCCCTACTTTATATAGCCTAACTATAGCTACAAATATCTGCAATTTTTTTAAAATAATACGAACGTCCATATTTTACAACTAAAGATTCTCAAATAACCAACTAGATTTACTTAATCTCTAATATTATATATCCTAAATCCTTTTTAAAACATTTCCAAAATCCAGTCAAAAATATTTACCACCAAATATTAATTGAAGTTTCCTAGTTTCTACCCATATGATTTTATTAAAATTTGTATATTTGATGTAACCAAAAAAATTTAAACCATTAATCAAAAAAATTACAATGTGAGATTTTTAATAATTTTAATAATTTATAATCGTTTTTAAAAATTCAATGCAAATTTCAAAATTAAAATAATTAGGACTCAATAATTTTTTCAATGAAAATTTCGAAATTAACATATTTATGTATTTTATACGGTATGTAGTTTAATTTAAGTACTATATATATATCGTCTGAATATATATTAATTGATACTTCTTATTCATATGATTTTATGATCATTTGTATCTTTTTATAACAAAAAAAACTAAAACAATTATTCACAAAATTTTCATTGTAAGACTTTTAACAGTTTTAGTATTTTATAGCCGTTTTAAAAAATTCAAAATATAACATATAAGAAAATTTTAGATTTTTTATTATATGGTTAATGTGATTGTTTAATTTTTTTAATAAGAAATTAAACATAAATGATGGAGGATACAAAAGCTATTATAAAATTTTTATTATTCAAAATCATTAATTATCGTATATATGTTAATCATATTAGGTAATTCCGTAACTTTTATTTAAAGAGAGAATGAAGAATATTCGTTTATGCACTTCAAATCATTTTGATAGTTAATTTAATAAAAATATAATATAAATTTAGATGAACCAATCTATTTTTCTAAAGATTCTGATAATCATCTTAATGATGATAGGTGGCTACTTAATGCTTCTCAATTAATATATATATATATATATATATATATATATATATTAGTGTATACTCAATTCTATTTTATCAAACATTAATATATAATGCATAAAAACTAAAATTCCTTAATTTTCATGAAAAAGCTAAAAAGAACAGAAAAGGATAAATTTGCATGAAACATAAAAATACAAAAAAAAAATATAGGTATAGTATTGAACTGAAGTTATACTAAATAACAATTCAAAAATATCCCATCACTGATGTCATATCCCCTATATATTAATTGAGAAACATTTGAAAAGATGTAACCTCAATTTTGTATTAATTAAAATAGGCCCCAATGCATAGGTGGCACTCAATTAGGTAGTCAATTACATTCAATTGAAAAATAAGTAGGTCCACATTCGATTTTTATATGTTGTTAGATACATAAGTTGGTCAAACTATATGATATAATGATATGATATGCTATTTTCTTTCCTTAAATAAAACCTACGGAATTACCATAAATGACTAATATATATATGACAATTAATGATTTTAATAATAAAGATTTGATAACAATTTATATCTCCTCCATCATTTTTTGTTTAATTTTATATTATTAAAATAAATTAAACAATCAAATTAGCTATAAAAGTAAAATTTAGATTTTTTCGTATATGTTATATTTTGAATTTTTAAAAACGACAATAAATGACTAAAACTATTAAAATTATTATGTTAAAAATTAATGATCAATGGTTTAACAATTTTATTATAAGAAGATACACATGATTTTAAAACCATATGAGTAAAAAATATCATTTAATAATAAAATAAATATATATATATATATATAGATTAAACACTATATACCATAAGATTACATAAATATTTTAATATTAAAACTTTCAATGAATTTTCAAGAACATTTATAAATTATAAACTTATTAAAGATTCAGATTGAAAATTTTGTTATCGATGATTTAAATATTTTGTTATAAAATGATATGAATGATCATAGAACCGTATGATTATAAATTCTTATTTAATAAATAACTATACAA
>NC_027749.1:22522572-22534208 GCF_000695525.1 Brassica oleracea var. oleracea | reverse complement strand
ATATATATATATATATATATATATAAATACTAATGATTTAAAGCAACAAGATTGGCTGATCAATTTAGTTGTCCAGTTGAAATCTTTCAAAAGTATGTGAAAGATTAAAGTCAAAGTAAATATGAATTTAGAATAGTAGTTATATTTTACTAACCAAAATACCGAAAAAAACCGAACCGAACCGAAACCAATCTGATATCTTGATTGAACACCCCTAATCCAAATGAAGCCAAACTATTGTTTCATTCTCCAAAATATAATAAAAATAATAACTTCATTCCGCGCAAGGCTCGGATCTTATCCTAGTTAGATATTAAACCAAACAACTGAAAAACTAACAGTATACACATATCATTATTTGAATTGCAATCTCTAGGCATTAATAAATTTGTAATGTCGACATTACACAGTATACATATCATCCTTGACATTACACAGTATACATATCATCCTTTGGTATCCAAATTATTGAAATCAATCTTTTAAGTATTTTTATTTAAATAGGAGCATATTAGAAAGAGAGGAAAAAACAAAAGTCAAAGGGTCCATGATGATGAATGGAAGACACTGCTCCCATCCCTCCCTTGCCCCATTTCCACTGCCTCACGTGCCTTTGCCTTCTGCAAAAATTAATTATTCATATAAGTTTAGTTTAAATAATAATTATTCATATCAAAACAGAATTAAGAGATGATTCATCCTGTATTAAACATTAAGAAGTTATTCATTAGGGGAAATTTCAAGATTCTGTACCTGCATGGAATCAACAGCATCAGCCTCCGAGTTAAAGTCATAATACAAACTTGCTGCCGTAAGCTTCATAGATAAAACCTGATTCCACATTAAAAAAAAAAACAAATTAGTAATTATTGAAACGAATGTACATAAATAGAAATATGTAATAGTAGAACCTTATAATTGTTATACCTCAACTTGATTTTGTAACGACTGGACATAATTAATTATCTCCTCCAGCATCGTAGCCATTCCCATTGCCTGTACCAAAATAAATCAGTAAAAAAAAATTTGTTAAAGTCTAAACAAAATTATAATTTGATTTAAATCGATCTTAATCACCTTATAACATCCGGGCACTATATCTTTCAGGCATTTCAATCTCTCGTTGATTTTCCCTCGTCTAACCTGAAATTCAATATGAAAATCTTTGTATTCATATTTTTCATTAATCATACAATTTAACATTAACAACATATTGAATTCATAAATATACTTAATTAGATAATCAATTTTTACCCGCTCTGCTAAGCTGTGGCTATCAGTGGCTTGACCCCTTTTGGCGCTAACATGAACAACTACTCTCTCTTTCTCTTCTTCTCTGTTCTTCGACCTTTTCCCTCTCCTTAAAGCACTCTGTATTTTGACAAGAGTAAAAATAGTTAGAACAGATTGTTATTATAGTTATATGTGGAATTAGGGCTTCGAAGTCAATTAAATACATTTTTAGTTCCATTAGTCGAAACTTGAGCAGAAGAGGTAGATAAAGTTTGATCAGAGACACTGTTCTCCGACGTAGATACGGACTCCATTAATGTTTTTCTCTTCTTGGTATCGATTCCTGAAGAAGAATCGTCGTTGTTGTGAGTATTATAATTAGGGAGTAAAATCCCTTGATGAAAACCATTGTTTTCGGGAGATTTTCCGGGGAAATGTTCCGGAAATTGTTGGTGTTGTTGGTAATGAAAGAAAAGAGAGTCGAGAGAAGAAGAGAAAGGAGAAGCGAACATTGTCTGAAAGTGGTTAAGCGTGTTGTTGAGTTATGCAAGTTGAGTTATGGGATCATCCATTGCGAATGTCTGAAAATCAGAAGAGAGATTCGCCATAATTGATTTCTATATTTTTAAAATATACATATATTATTTATTGAAGATGGAGAGTGGCTGTTTTCGATCGAGTAAATTCTGTTTATATATAGACAGTACTGGTTTCCCATTTTTGTTTTTTAACTGCAAAGACAAAAAAAGAAAAGACAATAAGAAAATCAAAAGGTGGGCCACACACTACAAGAAAACCGCTAGTTTCCTACGGATGATTTCGTCGAAAATCCGTCGGAATAAGCCATTTCTGACAAATTTCTGACATGTCTGTTATCACTCGTAGGAAATAAAAATTTCGTCAGAATTTCGTCGAAATTTCTGAAAAATTTCCGTAGGACATATTTCTAACAAAATTCCGACGGAAAAAATTTCGACGAAACTCCGACGTACATAATTCCGACGAAATTCCGACGGACAGAATTCCGACGGACAGAATTCTGACGAAATTCCGACGGACAGATTTCCGACGAACATATTTCCGACGAAATTCCGACGGGCTTTATAAATTATTTAAAAAAAAAAATAAAACAGATTTTATTTAAATATTTTAAATAAATATTTTTAATTCATTAAATATATATAAAGTTTTAAAATCAGAAAAACGTTTTTTTAAGATAATTATTTTTTTTAAATTATTTATAATAAATATTTTTAATTCTTTATATATATATAATTAAAATTAGAAAAACGTTTTTGTAGTATAATTATTTTTTAAATCCTTTATAATAAATGTTTTTATAAATTTTTAAAAATATAAAACGGTTTATAAATTGAAAATATTTTAAAACAAAGAGAAAACGTTTTTAAAATTTTTTTAAAACTTTTTGTAATTGAAACATTTTTCTACTAACTGAAAAACGTTTTAATTAAATCTAAAAAAAACACAAAAACATTTTATTGATTGAAAAGGTTTTTAAAAGGGTGAAAAAGGTTTTGATAAATTTTAGAAACCAGAAAACGTTTTATAAATTATAACAAACTCAAAAATTTTTTTATAGAAACTTAAAATGTTGTATAAAAAGCTTAAAATGTTATATAAAATTATAAAAACGTTTTGAAACAATAAAAGATAATAAAAACTTGAAAGCATTATATATATATATATATATATATATATTTTTTTTTAAATAAAACTTTTCAATAATTATAAATACACAAAAAATGTTCTTATAAAAATATTTAACATATAATTTCTAAAATCTTAACATCTAAAAGTTTCAATCTACATACAAAACAACAACCTAAAACAAAATCTAACAACATATAACTCCTAAAACTATCAATTCTATCCTAAATCTTCAGATTCAAAACCTAAAATCCACAATTCTAACATTCCAACCTAAAAAAATGTAATCTAAAGAAGGGTTTAGATGACTTACATGATTGGGGAAGAGATTTGGAGGATTTGGGGTCGGAGTCACAGATTTGTGAGAGAGAGGAGTAAGACCGCAAAGATTGCAGAGGAGAAGAGAAAAAATGAGGAAGAAGAAGAAGGGTCGGCTTATGTATTAAAAATAAACCGACGGACAGTTTCCGTCAGAATTCGGTCGGTTCTATTTTAAGCGGTTAATCAAATAAATTTCGCAAATTTTCTTCCGGGTAAAGTGAAAAAGTCCGACGAAATTCCGACGAAACCTGTTCGTCACATTTATTTCGTCGGAATTCCGTCGGAATGTTTCGAGAATATCGCCAAAGGAAGCCTCGAGAAACTATGAGTTTCTGCATGTCTTTTGATTGGTCGGGGTTAGAGTCCGTCGGAATTTCGTCGGTATTTTCCGTCGAAATTTGGTCGAAATTTTCGACGGATTTCCGACGGAATTTAGAGAAATAAGAATTTGGGGTTTCAAAACAACAGTCTAGTGATCACATAGAAATCTTTGATAGTATGTAAATGATTTATAAGAGGTTTAACTAAAATAATTACTTGTTTCACTCGATATTATACAAAATCAAAATCTACTCTTATATTACCGTAATATGTTTGTATAAGTATATAAGTGTTATTGGAGGGTGTTACGAATACGTTGATATGTATACGTAAATAATTTTTTTATATGAAAAACTTTAACGGTGTGAACTAATTTCATATTATAAATTTATATATGTGTTATTTGGATATTTTAAGTATCAAATTATACATTTATAATAACTTTGCAAATCTAAAATCTGTTTCGTCGTGGAAAATTCCGACGACATTCCGACGAAAGTCAAAAACCCGTCGGATTTCCGTCGGAATATTTCGATGGAATTCCGACGAACTTCAAATCCCTATCGAAACCCCCAAAATTATATTATTCTGTCAGAATTTTGTCGGATATTTCCGACGACCTGACTTTTGTCGGTATTTCGTCGGAATTTTCCGACGAAATACCGATGAACATGAAATTATAGGTTTTGTCGGTATCTCGTCGGAATGTCGTCAAAGAAAACCGACGAAAATATTGTCCGTCGGAATGTCCGTCAGAATGTATCGTGTTTTCTTGTGGTGACTGAGAGTGAGAGTTATAGGGATTTTTGTAATGAAGTGGATCCCTCTAAATTTAACAGATATATCCAAATAGAGAAGTAGGTTATTGTTTGAATGGGACCATGAGCTCTATTTAGGCAACTTCTTAGGGGGAAGACCTCGAAGTCTTTAAAAACAAAGGTGATGATTGTTTGGGTGGTTTTTAGATTTTAGATTTTGGTTTTTGGCTTTTAGATTTTAGTTTTTAGATTTTGGATTTTAGTTTATTGTTTTTGATTTTGCAGTAGATTTTAGTTTTTAGAAAAACATGAATGGTGATTTTGGTTTTTAGATTTTGGTTTTTGTTTAAAAAATAATAAAAAAAGAAATTTTTGGTTTTGATTTTGATTTTGCTTGTAGTTTTATTTTTTAAGAAAAAGTTGACTAAAGATTTTTTAATTTTAATTTTTCAATATTTAACTAATTATTTTTGCTTGAAGTTGAAATGATAATTAATAACAAAATATTACTACACACATTAAATAGTACATAACTGGTAGTTAGTTTACTATTTAAACATGTTAAATAAAATTTAATATATTTTATATGTTTGCAAACTGTATAAAATTTATGTTATTCAATGGTTATAAAATAAAACTTAATAGCTAGATATACAAAATTAAATTCCAGTGTAGTAAATATATAATACTTATAACTAACAAATTTAATAAACTCTGCTATTATATTTATGATACAAAATATAGATTAAGGTATTATGGAATTAACTTACATAAACAAAACTCGGTCATTGTTTGGTAGAGAAACTTTTTGTGAGTTTTTGTCTGTTTTATAAAATGGTTGAAGTAAATTTATATATGAAAATAATTAACTTGTTAATAGAAAAAACAAAGTGCACGTAATCAATAGTAGAAACCCACGAATTATGGATTTTGGTTTCTATGTGTGAAATGGTAAAAGGGTTGAAAAACTGGTTTCCCCAAAAAAATAGGAAATCTATTTTTCCAAAATCTTAATTGGATAAAAAGTAGATTTTAGAAAATCAAAAACCAAAATCTACTCTAGAATCTGCAAACAATCAACCATAAAATCACTTAGCACCCTTTTCTTCTTCTTTCTTAAATACCTAATCTACTGTGAGAACAAATGACTAATGGAGTGTACTTATATAGTTATGTCTGTCTGCTTTTGTGTTCACTATTGTTTTAGTCAATGTTCCATAGTCTTTTGTTTAGCAACATGTAGTCTGATCAAACACGTTTTTCTTTTGGATTCTAACTTTGGAGTTTGGTTTCTATCTTGTTACTTTGACTTTGAGAGCATTGCTGTATGCTAGTGTATCTAGTATCTACTACCTACTAGCAAACTGAGATACCAGAAATGCCGAAAACGTGAGGGAATAACTAACTTTTTTGAATGCATGATTTCCAAAACTTCGTAAAGTCGTTGAATATTTTAAAATTTACGTACCAAATTAATAGTTTTTCAGTCTAAATTTTAAAGACCTTCAGCGAATCTTAGTATCTTAATTCTTAAAAGGCTGGACTAATTAAACAAAAGCAAAGCCGAAGTAGAAGTCATTCCTTGGTTTAAGGCAGCACAAGTGATGCAAAAATAAGCAACTGCAAGATGAACACTACCCCAAAACTCTACGTAACACACTAATAATTATTTTCTTAGGTTTGGTGATTTAGTTATGGCAGTCGAACTATTTACGAAACTATGCACAAATAAGATCATTACAATTAGAAGCTACATATATATAATTTATATATATATCTATAATAATAAAATTGCTCAGAAAGACTCCCCATGCGTCCACGTCATCCCTCCATACTCCAAAACTCGCGTCCACGTCATCCCTCCATGCTCTAAAACTCGACACATGTCGCTGTTCCATCGCTCTTTCTTTATGTTTGATTTTTTTTGTGCTCTTTGTTTCGTTTGATTTTATTTGGGCCCATGATTATACGAAAATCTCGGCCCGAATTATCTCATGCTCAAGCTACTGTTCGGCGCCGTAAACATTCAGATTTCCATGGTTCCCATTAAAAAGAATTGTAACGTTTTCCCTTCTCTGTAACTCCACCATTAATTCAATCATTAAAACTACACTCCACTTTCCCTCACACTCCGTCTCATTTATTCAGTCTCATCATCGGCGCAGGTACCAGCTTGAAGCTCCACCAATAAATGAGTTTGTTTGATGCGATGAACATCTCCGTCAGATTTCTGAAAGATTAAACTCTGTAACGCAACAGCTTCAACCTCATCCTTTACAAGAAGGTAACTCCAACGACCTCATCCCTTTCTTATTAATACAAACGTTAATCACAAAACCGATTGTGTAAAGTTATTGTTTATTCTTGTCAAGCAGTCTCCGCTTATCCAAGGGACCATCAATGCCAACCAAAACTCAGCGATCATTAACGTGTAATAGTCGTAACTTTTCCTTCGCTTCCTCTAATTCTGATTACTGTAATGTAACAGTCGAATATCCTTTTTACTAGCTGTTGTGGAAAAGGATTTGATGGTTACGTATCTGTTTATCTTCTTAATTCATTGACTCCGATGATTTTTAAAATGTCCCTCTTTCGTTTATCGATTTGTCTAATCTTTCATTTGTTTGGTTACTGCAAAAAGTGTTATCAGCTAAATATGTTATGGTGTTTTTCCTGATTAGTGTTTAAGATTTTTATATCACTTTTGGAGTCTATTTGTGCTTCCTTCTTCATGTGTTTCCTTCTCTAATGGTTTTCATGTAAAGTTTCATGTCAGCTCTCCGATGGTTCACAAGTATTTTCATCGTAAACGTTTCTTCTCTTTAACTTAAACTGTTATGTAGAACGTGCTTCTTATTTTTAACCTCATCTTGTGAGGTGAAACATTCTGCTCGCCTATTCGGTCTTCTGCTGATCATTTGTGTTCTTGCAGGTTGCAGTCAGGAGACTCAAGGCATGGAGAAACAGAGAAGATATAGATTTCGTTGTTGAAGTCGAGATTCGAAAGAAAGTTTTGTGAAAATTGTTGATCAGAGACTGAGAGTAGAGAACGTGGAAGAGAGGTTGAGAAGTTTTTCTTGGTGGGACTAAAATATGCTCAGATGGGGCCGGAGAAGAGACCAACAATGTCTGAAGTGGTGGAGATGCTAATGAATAAATTAATGGAGAAAATGTCGTCTGAACTTGAAGCCAATTCTCTCTTCAAGAATCCATGTAGCAGCAATTAAAACTGTAGAGAGCATCAGGAGGTTGCAGATGAAAGCTCATATGTGATCTCAGAAGAAAAGGATCATTATTAATAAGGTTTTTAGGCACATGACATTTGTTTTCTCAGATTAGTTTTTAACATCTTCTCTTAATTATATTAACACATGACAAAGCTACTCCATTTCCAAATTTCTACTAACACACTTCTCCACTGAAACTTCCATTAAAAAGGTGTCAAATGAAACTATTTCATTTAGTTTGTGTATGACAACTTCGTTTTGTACATCCTTAGGATTGCTTCATCACAGTTTCTCTGACTTGGCCCAAGTCACCAAACCTTGACCGTAGAAAGAGCTACAGCAAAATAGTAAACTCATCATATCATAAGGTGAAAGGGAAGCATTGTTCTCAACATTGGAACAGTGTAGATGGTTGGAAGCAAGGATCCAAAGCGAGTAATAACCTGCGGATTCCAATATAAAAAATGATCTCAAAGGAAACACCACCAAAGTCTGAAAAAAGTTTATGGAAAAAAAAAGTGGTAAATACATTTAAAAGCATTTTATTAATTTATAAAAGGTCCAAATATATCACATATTTTGTATTACTGAAAAAGTTTGAAAAAAATAATGATAACAATAAATTTCACCACTAAAACGCCTTTAATGTATGTATTCTCTCTACTTCCTAAAGTGATATATATGTAGTCTTACACTACCAAATTTAATAGAACGATTAGCAAGTTTTAACATTTAAGGAACAGATTTATATGATCAAATTATTATAACAAATGTTATATTGTTCAGTGAAATTTTGATGCTTTAAAATGAACCATCAACACATATAATCTCAATTTATGATAACCAGAAGCTTAAAACTTAACATTAAAATATTGATATATGTACAACAAATTTTTATGAGTTAGCTATACACAAAATAATCTATAAATTTTTGAAAATAATTAATCTCTTCTAAAATTTGAAGATTGTAATATAAATTTTGAACTGAAAAAATTAAACTAATTATCATAAAAATTATTAGCATATGAATATTTATGTTTTGTGTTGATAAGAGGAAACTAGACCGCGAAATACACATCAAGCAAAAAATTACATTAAAATAATATTGAAAACCAACACTAATAAAAAAAAAACTAGAGAACAAAAAAACATTATTTTTCATCATTTGTTTTCATATGTCCCATCATCTTATGAATTTAAATTATAATTATAAGTTTAATTTCCAAGGAATTGAAACAAAATCCATATGTAGAATATAATCTCCCCGTTGATAGTCAGGGTCTTCTGTGTTATTGATGGTAACATTCAAGAGGGTTCAACCATTATCCAACCAACCTTACAAACCAATGATGACACTGCAGACTAGGCCTTGGACATTTGGGTATTCCTTCGGATAGATTTTTTTGGATTTTAAAAAATGGTCTCATTCGGATATTACAAAAATAATCACGTTCAAGTCGGATCCTCCCGGATCCGTGTGGGTTCGAATTTTATCCGAAATAACCAAACTATTCTATTCGACTCGGGTATTTTATATCCAAATTACTCAAATAATATAAAATAACTCAAAAACCTAAAAATACTCAATTTATATAGTTCAAATTGGTTATATTTTGTCTAAAAGTAACCATATACATAATGTTATTTGAGTATTTTTTTTATCTAAACATCTATTTTTATCTATGAATACCTAAAATAACTAATATAATTTATTTACAATTTTAATTTTAATTATTAATACTATTATAAATATGATTTAAAATAATATTATATATATATATATTTATGTGTGGATATGTTTGGATACTTATTCAGTTTTCGGTACGGGTCGGGTTTGGTTTTGATTTTTCGGATTTTTAAAAAATGGTCCCATTCAGATGTTCAGGCATAATCCAACCGGGTCTGATACCCTATTTTTCGGGTCCGTTCGGATAAATATTTCGGATATGGATATTATACCCAGCCCTACTGCAGACAGAAAGGACAAGTGAGATGCAATATACACAAAAGATTTAAAGCAATTGTATTTAAATAAATTTGTAAAATAAAAACCCATATTTCTCCAGTTCTAAAAACTCTTCAAGCATAAATAAAATACTAATATGGATATTAATATATATAGTGCAAACAAGAGATACAATATAAATGATCGGAAAAGTATAAAAAGAATATAAATAAAATTATCTCAACTGTGGTCTAAATTAAAACAAATCGATAAAAATATATACCATTAAATGAGAATATCTTCACTGAAATTTGCTAATTATGAAAATTAGTTACCCTCAACTAAAATGAAGCTGAATATTATTAAAAAAAATCAACCGAAAAACGATAAAAGTAAAATAAAAAAGGATCAAAATAAATAATATTTTATACAACATAATCAAATCATGAAAATAAATGATAAATAAAATATAATTTGAAACTAAATTTCCGCGCGAAGCGCGGACAAACCACTAGTATATATATAAATAAGACTCTTACGTTGGCTTTATAATAAAACCAAAGAATGACAAAAAAACATTAAAAGAGAAGCACCTTTTCGAAGTACCCTTTTGTTTTGAAACTATTTATAGATCCATGCAACTGCCTTATTTAAAACATATGTTTTTTTATTTAAATCATAACCAAATCTATTTAATCCTAACAAAATCTATTTAATCTAGCAATATTTAGTTTTAAGATTTCTTAACCGAACAGCAATAGAATCTCATATTTTAATTAGCTCTTAATTTTAGGATTGATTTGTTAGTTGTTAATTGTTTTGATCTATTTTGCAAACTAAAAATAATTCAATATATTTTTAATATCTGAAATTAAATTATAATTAAAAACTATGTGAAAAAAGATTTTCAATATTTTAAAATATTTATATGTGTTGCAATTATCATTTAAAATGACCACATAGATATAAATTTTTAATTTATATGTGATGCAAATACCATTTTTAATACCCTTTGATCAAAAAGCGTTGAATCAAAGAACAACCTAGCATTGTTTCTCGGATGGCGCATATGGAAAATGAGAAACAAACGGCTGTTCCAAAATAAGAGAGAGCATATCACCCATACTATTAAAGCAGCTATCATGGATAAGAAACTATGGGATGAAGCTATCCAACTCAATGAACAGCCGCAGTTACCCTCTCAGCCAACTCCTCTTAATTCCATCAGCGACATCATTGGAGAAGATACAATGATTTATTGTCAGGGTCGGATTTGGACCAAGCCTACTGAAACATTTGCCTTGGTCCCCATTTTTTATAGGCCCTGTAGAAAGAACTTTTTAAAATATATGTACATATAAAAAAGGAAAAAACACATATCCGTAAGGGACGTTTTCTACTTCAGTTTAATAGAATAAATGGGCACTCTACTCATCCAAGGCAGTTCAGCAATTGAACCGACAGAAGCGGCTTTACTAGCCGAAGCAATGGCTATTTTGCTTGCTGTTCAACAGTTACATGCTCTATATTATAAGAATGTGATGTTTCTAGGTGACTGCACGCAGCTATTTAACAACCTGGACATCTTATCGCAAGGAGAGAACAAAAGAAGAAATTGGAATGAAATATCTACTATAGTTCAAGATGTCCTTGTTTTAGCTACACTACAAGAAAACATGGGGATTCTGATGGCCGAAATCGTCAGAAATTCGTTGGAATAGACCGATTCCGACGAATTTCTGACAAACCTATCCGTCGGTATCGTTTTGTCGGAAAAAAAAATTCGTCGGAATTTCGTCAGAACTTCTGACGACTTTCTGACGAATACTGAGAAACGTCATTCTGACGAACTTCCGACGATATTACGATGCGGACACACGAGACCAGAGTTCATCGGAAAAACTATATACCGACGGAAATCGTTCCTCGGACAATTCCGACAGAGTGGATTCCTCGGTATATTCCGACGAATTCTGGGCGTCGGAATATACCGACGGACATTGGTTCGTCGGAATATACCGACGGATATTGGTTTGTCGGAAATTTCCGACGGATATTGGTTCGTCGGTATATTCTGACGGATATTGGTTCGTCGGTATATTCCGACGCCCAGAGTTCGTCGGAATATACCAATTTTAAAAACGAATTAATTTTGCATTCTTC
>NC_027749.1:22513258-22518513 GCF_000695525.1 Brassica oleracea var. oleracea | reverse complement strand
GATAATAAACTTCTGAAGACATGATTTTCACGGAATTGTTATGACTAAAGAGAATGAAGAGAGAATGAAGTGTGAATGAGTTGAATGAGGAGGGGTTGTATTTATAGGAAATTGCTTACGGCCCTCCGACGACTTTCCGACGAAATTCCGACGGATGTAAAGAAGTCCGTCGGAATTCCGTCGGTATTTTCCAATCTCAAACGGCTATACAACGGTTATATATATTTGTCGGCAACGGTCTTATGGTTCGTCAGAAATTCGTCGGAAAATTCCGACGGAATACCGACGACTGTACTGTTAATCGGAATGTCGTCGGAAGTTCGTCGGTATATTCCGACGACCCATGTTTCGTCGGAATTCCGTCGGAAATGGCCAACGGAATTCCGACGACTTCAAATTTTTGGTTTTCGTCGGAAATTGGTCGGTAATCCGTCACAAACGTCCGACGACATTGATGTCCGTCGGAATCTCCGTCGGAATTCGGCGTGTTTTCTTGTTGTAGTGCTAGGCTGAATAATTTTACTTTTAAGCATGATCCTAGAAACTTTGTTCAACATGTTGATCAGTTAGCAAAAAGAGTAAGGATAATGTCTAATATGTAATATTCTGGCTCTAAACCATTGTAATTTTCAAGTAATAAATCAGTTGACAAAAAAAAAAAAAAAAGTCATTGAAACTGGATGTTACATAGATGATAGATCTTATCTTAATAGAATTATCAGCCAAATATTTATTAGTAAATCTGAGATTTATGTCACAGAAAGCGAGATCTTTTGAAGACAAACACTTGCAGAAAAATCATTAATCAAAGTAGGAACCATGAAGAAAACCATTAAAACATGATGGGTATCAAACTTGACACAAAACGACAGCAAATCCAATAAAGCATGGAAAACACAAGACTGAAGATGAAGATAGACTAGCACTTGGGTTTAGGACAATGACAATCAGTGGCGATTTTTTTAGCATTTGGTGAGTCGAGGAAAGATTTGAAATTGGGGTTCTTCATGTACTGGCAGACACAGTGTTGTTGCTGGTTCAGCCTGGTGCAACATGTATCCGACGGCTTAGAGCCTTTCAGTATGGCCTCCTCGCATGGGATAAGCTGCATAGGATCACATGACTGTCCTGCAACAACTCTGTTTTCTTGAGCAACAATGAGCAAGAGAAGGATTGCACAAGTGAACAACGCTGGTTTTGAGCAAGAAAACTTCATTGTCTCCTCTAAGTTGGAGTTCTATAAGAGAGAATAAGAAGAAGAATTCTGGTTTGGAGTTTTGAGTGGGTCTCTCTCTCTCGTTATATATATAGGAGATAGCTTTGTGCGAGTCACGTTACTCAAACGAGGGTTCATGATTACATAGAGATCTCAAGATGTATAACTCAATCTCTGTCTAAGCTCAAAGAGATTATTAAAATTGAAAAAAGTGATTATACAGACAACATGATTTGGGAGAAGTGATGAAACCATGTGCACCCACGCAACATATTCATCAGCTTTCTGCTATAATAAACTTGTTGGACAGTTAAAATTAAATAAAAAAGCACGTTCAAAAGTATACATAAATTCATTAGAGTAGAGTACGATATAAGGTATTACCACTAAGGAAGTACAAACACATGGTTCTAAAGTTAGAAATTAAGGCCAACTTGCACCAAAACATGTTCTGGTTCCATTCACTATGCAGTTGCTTCCTCTCAAAAATCTTCGATTACTAGGATGTAATGTAAGTCTGAAACAAAACAAAAACGCTTGCCTTAACGGTTTAAGATAGTTATTAATCATGCAAGAAATAAAATAAAGATACCATTAATCATGGGAAATCGAAACTCACCAAGTTAATCACTTTCAGAGTCAGAATAAGACGAGTGATCAGGCTTTAGACCACCAATCTTGATACCAAGCCCAGACAAGTCACAATCTTTCAGGCCATCGATCTTGACATCAAGACCAGACAAGTTAACATCTTTCAGACCATCGATCTTGATGCCACGACCAGACAAGTCAACATCTTTCAGACCATCAAACTCTATATCGGAATCAGACGAATCACCATCGCTCAGGTCATCACTCTCCTCATCTGAATCAGACGAGTCACCATCGCTCAGTTGATCACTCTCGACATTGTCATCGACCTTATGGGGGTCATTAATTGGGTACTTACGCACCTCCTCCATCACCTCATCGTCACTTTCATCGTGCTTCCCAGACAACTTCCTAGTCATCATCGCCTCGAACAAATCAGGCAACGCATCCTCGTCTCCATCTTCCAAGAAGCTTTGTATTCTCTTCTTCAGCTCTGTAAAAACCAATGTATCAAAAAGGGTTTAAGAAACTGTAAACACACATTGTACGACCTCACACGTGATCAGAGCAAAGACAGATGGTTTTCAAGAAACGTCACCTTCTTTAGAAACAACCTCGTCGCTTCCCAAGCCACGCGCCGGGTTGGACTCGGAAGAGAAGAAGACGAACCGGGAAGTAACTCGGTTGAGTGAAGGAACAATAAGGCGAGGGTTGATCTTAGGATGTCGGAGAATCGTGGGAGGGTGGTGGATGAGATTTCGAGCCAATGAACTGGGGAATCTCTGCACGAATCGTCTCATGGGATTCGTCTCCAGGCTAGGGTTTATCAGAGGATTGAATAAGAGCAGCGTATTGGGGTTTACGTATTAAACCGGTCTTCTCTTCGTTTTATCCAATTGCTTAACTGATCAGACCGGATGGGGACGGGTATTGACCGGTTCAAAACTGATGGACTAGCCCACTTCGGCCCAATCCAGTCAAATTTGACATTTTTCTTTCGCTGAAAAGGCCCGATTCATACACAATTAAAAGTTCGGTCAGGAAAGACCTATTTTTACCCCTGCTCGGTAGTTCCCTAACAGTTTTTTTCGGATGTTTTCTAGGATCAGAAAGAAGCGCTATTCTTTAAAATAAAATTATTTATTTATATAATTTTATTATCATTGTATCTTATTATAGAAAAAAATTTAAACATTAATCACAAAAATTTATGTGAGACTTTTAACAGTTTTAGTAATTTATATTTGTTTTGAAAAATTCAAAATACAACATATACAAAAAAGTCTAAATTTTTAATATATGATCAATGTAATTGTGTAATTTATTTTAATAGTAAAGAATTAAACAAAAATGATAGAAAGCATACAGATTATTAGCAAATTTTCATTATTTAAAATCATTAATTACTATATATATCATAATCATATTAGGTAATTCTGTAGATTTTATTTAAGGAAATAATATATAATAAATAGCCATCTTGCTTTAGTTAATATCATATGATATCATATATTTGGTATTAAATGTTTCTAGTGAGATATAAAAATTGAATTGGACCAATATGTTTTTCAATTTCAATGTGAAACTGACACGTATGACTAATTAACTACCTAATTGATTGACACATAAATTGATCTTTTTTAATTATTACAAAATTGAGGTTACATCTTTTCGAATGTTACTTAGTTAATACATATGGATCATAATCGTATGAATTCATACACATCATTACAAAATTGGCCAATCAGTAGTTTAACACACGTGTTTTTTGCATAGCCATACCTAAAAGCAAAGTGTGGGAAAATGGAATGACAGAACCTTATTGAGTATCTAAATAATTTGATCGCACTGATCTGAGAGACAATGATGCATAGATTTATCAGTAGTTTTTCATTGAGTTTTTTCCTAGTTAAATATCAAAATAAATCAAAAGTATGAAAGAAAGATAAAAAAAAAAAAAAAAAGTTGAATAGATTTTTTCAACAAAGCTGTTAGTTACTCTAAACCACGTATTATTCATATGAAGCCTTCTAATATTTTGGTCAGAACATTAAGACATGATACTACACCAAAAAAGAAACATTAAGACATGATAACGGTAGAAACATTACAAGTACAACGAACGAACGAGGTATGCTAATTCAAAGTACGATGAATTATTAGAACATTAGGAAAACAATAAATACATGATAATGATACTATGTCAACCGCAACTAACAGCACACAAAAGATTGAAATTCAAGTTACCGTACTTTTTTCTTACAACTCAATTTTCAAAAGAAAAATTTACTATGAAAAAAGTGGGAATCGTATATGAAAGTCAAAGACACTAAGGGCTGAGATGTAGCCACGTGGAAGGAAGACATTGATGAAGCTTTTGACCTTCGAAATGGTTACGGTGACAGCTGTTTAAACAGTTGAGAGTTGCAAAGTAGTTTGTAGTTGAGATGAGTTGTTTTGTCTTTCCCTCTAAGTACATTACTTGGATTTCCGCTTTATGGAATTATTACCATTCTTTTTCTTTTAAAAAAAGATGATAATATTACCGTTTTTTTAATGATTCATTTTGATTTACGGCTGAATATTCTTTAATCCTTTTTTGTATATCATGAACTTATTTTTTTCAAAGCAGAATTTATATGTAAAATAAGTGTGACGGCTGAATATTCCTTGACTTTGTAGATTTTAAACTTTTTAGTAAGTATACTTTAAAAATAAATATATATATCTTGTTTGTATATTTTTGTTACTTCGAATCAAGAAATCCGAATAAAAATTGTACTTGAGATTAAATATTTTGTTTTGTCTTCTTAAGAGATTATAACCCCACCAAAACTCAGGTTTTGGTACCATGATTTTCATTTCATGTACGCTCTTCTGCTATATATTTTTGTATGGAAACACGTTTCTAACGTATATTATTATACTGTAGTTAATACTCGGCGACATAAACATCATACTCTTTCTAAATAAATAATGACTCGACCTGGATATAAATTTTCAGTTTTTAATTATTTATTTTATTAAATGATGTATTTGTAATATTCGTTCATATTATATTAATTAAGTAAATATTTATTTTGCATATTAAACTATCTATTTTTTTATGAATGTGTGATATCATATTAAAAAATATAAAAAATGAGTATATGGAGTTAATTAAATAATTGTAAAAACAGAAATTTTCTTTTGTGTGCGATATCATATAAATAATGATCCATCCAGTTAAAAAAAATCATGATTTTTTTTTATTTGTAATCTCTATTATTAAAAGAGAAGTACCCTTTAAAAAATATCCCTAAGTTTTCTAATTTATTTACACTTCCATGCCACTGAAAATTAAATTAAACTACCTATTTTAATGTTTGTCTTTTCCAGTTAAATTAATGAGTTTCCCTTAATCAAATTTAAACTTAATGTCATTAAATAAACCTACATATTTTAATAC
>NC_027749.1:22511508-22512868 GCF_000695525.1 Brassica oleracea var. oleracea | reverse complement strand
TAATCAAAACATAATATCTTCAATGTCGTATCTTTAATGTACCTATTAAATATAGAAACTGTAACCATAATTACACTAATTATAAGAATAGATTTGATTCCAACCAATTGATCTATTACTTCGGTAATTGATTTGCTTGCAGAAGAGGAAACAATAAATTTAAAATTTGTATGAATATAAAGATATAGAGATTCCAACCAATTGCCTATATTTGCGTATGATTTTCGCATAATAAGCTTCAAATTGAACATTGAAAAAGATAGAGAGATTTTTTTATCTTTTACCGACACATAACTTAAACAAAGCGAAGAGTTAAAGAAAATTTTTTTTTGTTACACTTCCCGGAAAAAAACGGTTACAACATGGGCTTTCATAATATGGTCTTTTAACATATTAATGTTATGGACATTTAATAATTATCTTGACAAAAAAAGACTATAAATAATTTATGATTAACAAAAGTATGAAATTATTTACAATTTGATGACCAATTCATCGCCCTTTTTTATATGTTAAATTTTTCCTAGAAGTTTAAAAATCATTGTATTTTTTTTAAACATGTATAACTAATTTATAATCTTTTATGCCATACTAAGTCATAATATAACATTTCTTCATATTTTACATTAATAACCACTATTTTATATATATCTAGTGCAATTCTCTAATTACGTGCATTTGTTCAATTTTGTATATGATATGGGATATACGTCGTAAATAGATGGTTTAAGACGCCAAAAAATTATTTACTTGGTGAATATAATACATCAAATATTACAAATACATCATTTAGTCAAATAAATAACCAAAAACCGAAAATTCATACCCGCACTGGCGCGCGGATCAGTGTCTAGTTTTTTTTTATTTTGACAATTTCTTTAAAACTATATTAAATTTTACATATTTTAATTAGAATATTTTTAATATATTTACCTTTGTATTTGAAATGCAACTCAATATTTTTTTAAAAAATTATAACAAAATATTTAAAAAATATTCTTAGAATTTGTTTGAAAAATATGAAAATTACATTTTAAATTAAAATTATCCTAAAATATGATAAGTTTTGATGTAAACGAAAACTTAAATTATGTCAAAAATAATTATATTCAATGATAATAACAATTTAAATTGATTATTTTTTAAAAAAATACAAATTTCAAAAATATTGTTTGAAAGAAAATTCATTTATCTTTCGAATATAAAATGAAAATATTATAATTAAATAATAAAAAATATAAATAAAAACCATAAATTTAGCAAATGACAACTGAGTTATATTATGCTAAAATTTTATTTCCAACAATTTAGCAAATGACAAATGAGTTATGAGAAAATAATACCATATAATTTTTAAAAA
>NC_027749.1:22495693-22509921 GCF_000695525.1 Brassica oleracea var. oleracea | reverse complement strand
AATTGATAAATAATCTACCAAATTTTTTTTTGCACTTTCCTTAATTAGAAGCTACGAAATTACCTAATATGATTAACGTATATATGAAAATTAATTATTATGAATAATAAATATTTGATAACAATTTTTGTGTCTTAGTTCTTTTTTTTAATTTTATATTATTGAAAGATATTAAAAAATCACATTAAATATATAATAAAAACATTTATATTTTTTCTTATATGTTATATTTGAATTTTTCAAAATGTCTATATATTATTAGAAATTTGAATATTCCTACTCTGAAAATTTTGTGATCAATAGATTATTTTTTTGTTATAATAAGTTACAAATGATCATAAAATATAACGCATATGAATTTTTATTTAATAAATATTCAAACTAAATAATATATATATATAAACACTAATGATTTAAAGCAACAAGATTGGCTGATCAATTTAGTCGTCCAGTTGAAATCTTTCAAAAGTATGTGAAAGACTAAAGTCAAAGTAAATATTGATTTAGAATAGTAGTTATATTTTACTAACCAAATACCGAAAAAAACCGAACCGAACCGAAACTAACCCGATATTCGGGTTGAAAACCCGTAATCCAAATGAAGCCAAACTATTGTTTCATTCTCCAAAATATAATAAAAATAATAACTTAATCCCGCGCAAGGCGCGGATCTTATCCTAGTCTTCTTTATTAAAATTATGCACGTGAGGATAACTCATGAGTTTTTTTTGTTGATTAAATGACATTATGTGCAAATTTATTTAAGGATATTTCATTAAGGTAACTGAAAAAGACAAACAATAAAATAGGAAGTTTAAATTCATTTAAGCATATTTCATTAATGTAACTAAAAAGACAAGTAATAAATTATGCAGTTTTATTCGTTTTAGGATATTTCATAAATGAAACTGAAAAAGACAAGCAAAATAATAGGGAGTTTAATTAATGAAGTAAGAACATTTTCAAATGGGTACTTCTCTTTTAATAATATAGATTTGTTGTGAATCAAATTTATTGATCTTATTTTACTTTGTAAAATCATATATAATATCGACTAAACTATTTTATTAAGATTTAAGTTTTACTATAATTCATATTTTTTTACAAAAAGTTATATATGTGAAATGAAGATAAAAATAAAGAGATCAATTTTTTTTGGAATAAATGAGAAAATTCTCCTATACTTTAAATAGCTAATATATAATTATATATTAAAATTAATAAATTTATTAGAATAATTTATTTTGAAAAAAAATTGGCCAAGGAAACTAAGAAAGTGGTTTGCGGAGCTAAACAATTTTTAAATGGGATTTACTCATTTCACACGTTCACATGGTTTTCAAACGTTCACATTGTTTTCAAATAGATAGAGAGAGATACTCATTGCACACGTTCACATTGTTTTCAAAGAAAGAAAGAAAAAAAATCAAAATCCCTAGAGAAGGAAGAATGGCGAAATCTGGTAAACTCCTAAATCGAATCCGTAAATGGAGGATCTGTACATTAATGGCGAATATTAATGGTGAAATCAAAGATTAGTCGGTCTAATAGATTCTTTCCAAAAAAATTAGGGCTTTTATTAGGATTTCGATTCGAAAATCGAAGGCTCCGACTGCGGGAACACGAGGAACGAATAGGAAAGGAACGTATAAGAATAAAATTGCAGGAATGAAAATGAATACTTGTTCCTTATCAAATTTAACAATAAATGCTTTTGTTCTATATTTTTCTAAAAAAAAAGTAATGGGAAGGAACAAGAAGGAAAAACTATTCTCTGTGAATGGTGATTTTTTTTTTTGAATGCTAAGGAATTCAGTGTTATATTTCGTTCATTGGTCACCATTCAAAGCCGAAGATTAGTCGGTATTCTTTCCAACAAAGGGAAAAAATCGATTATACTTCATAGTCTTCGTCTCTGTGTTTCTGTGATATCGTTTGATTTCGTGGAATTGATCTTCCTTTATCTATATATTAATTAAAGGTGCGGCTTGTGAGGATGGGAAAGCTGCTGCTTCTGCTGATGATAACAAATGTGTTCTCTCTCATAACAAAGGTAAAACCGTTTATACTTCTTAGTCTTGCCTCTTTGTTTCTGTGATCTTGTTTGATTTTGTGGAATTGATCTTCTGTTTGTTTGATCTTTTTCCAAAAGTTATTGTTTCTTGGTTGATTTTTTCTTTTATTTGCTTCTTAGCACTCTTGCCTCTGTTTGTTTGATCTTTATGTACCTATTAATTATAGGTGCGGCTTGTGAGGAGGGGAAAGCTGCTGCTTCTGCTAATGATAACAATGTTATCTCTCATAACAAAGGTAAAAAAGCGTTATGCTTCTTAGTACTCTTGCCTCTATTTGTTTGATCTTTATCTATATATTAATTATAGGTGCCGCTTGTGAAGGGAAACCTGCTTCTGGTGCTGATGACTCAGATAACAAAGGTATAAAGTGTGAAGGGAAACCTGCTTCTGCTGATGATGACAGTGATATCTCAGACAACGAAGGTAAAAAAAGTGGTTTTGCTTCTTAGTACTCTTGCCTCTGTTTGTTTGTGTACATTATTTGATTTTTTCGTTTTGATCTATGGATGCTCTGTCTCCAACTTCAAAAAGCCGCAAAGGTACTTTTCCCCAGAAGAAGCTGTTCTCGTTTGGAAGGCCAATTCCGCCTTATCTGCAGAAGCACTCCGAGGCAGTAGACATCAACGATGGATTTGAAACCAGTGGGCGAGCTCAAGAGAGATCTGCTTGGGGATTAGAACCTGTGGCTGCGGTTTCTGCAAAAGTTGAGAAGAAAGGAAAAGCACTTGCCGGAGAAGTGAAAGTGGTTGCAGGAGAGGCAGTGACTGCGGTTTCTGGAGAAGTTGTGAGGGCAAGAGCCTTTTGGAAAAGGGCGTTTGAAGTTGCTCGAAAGCATGATGCAGGAAAGAAAATACACTGCTTTTCATATTGGCTCCAAGTTGCTGAGCAAAATGGGCTATGTCGCTGGCTCTGGCCTTGGCAAGCAGGGCCAAGGGATACTAGAGCCCCTAGAACCTACCGTTTTACCAAAAAATACTTGCTTGGAACATGCGATAGCCTTGATCAAGAAGAGTGAAGATGAGAAGAAGAAGAAGAAGCAAGACTGACCGGTTTTAGGATGATACTCTTTGCAAAACATTCTTTTTGCTTATAACTAACAGCTACTGTAGTCGTTCTTCATTTTGATACTACTTTTATCTGACTTTTTTTTTGGCAACACCACACATATTCCTTGTACTTAGCTGCATTACTTTTAGTCTTTTACCTTTGTTTTAGAAGAGTTTATTCTGTATGTTTCATAACATTTACAGTTCTTAAAATGAAATAAAGAAACACAACAATGAAAAAACAACACTCTTTGTTTAATAATCGCTTCTTTGATTCTGTAACATTATGAACACAAGAAGCTCGTGATATAACTTAAAACTATTCCAAACTAGGCGCCACTTCTGTCGGATTAGATCCGAACACATCTTCAGAGTTCGAACCCTCTGCTTCATCAAGAAGGTCACGAGACTCCATCGCCACTGGCATCTCCTTGAAGTCGTTGTACGTCCCCGCCGCAATTCCACCGGAGATTAACTGTTACACCACTAAACGCTTCCCCTGTATATTATTTGAGAACCATTACAACTTTTTTTGTAGCCACATGTCATCACTACTTATTTGAGAATCATTAGAGAAATATGTTGGTCCATCTAATTATATAATAAACTTTTTATTAAACTAACAATAAATTCATCATTAATGTACTTTATTATTTCCTTAAATAAAATTTACGGAATTGCCTAATGTAACTAAAGTATATATGTCAATTAATGACTTTGAATAATAAATATTTGATAAAAAAATAGTGTATCTTCTATCATATTTGTTTAATTTTAAACTATTAAATAAATTAAACAACCACAATAACCATATAATAAAATTTTAGATTTTTACGTATATGTTATATTTTGAATTTTTACAAACGGCTAAAAATTACTAAAACTGTTAAAAGTCTCACATTCAAATTTTATGATCCATGGTTTAAAATCTTTGTTATGACAAAATGCAAATGATTACAAAAATTATATAAGTAAAAAGTCTAATTTAATTAATTATTAAGATTAATATATATATCGTTTTAAATTAAACTATAAACCATATAAAATACAATATTTTAGTTTCAAAATTTATTTTGAACAATTTTTTTGATAAAAGTTTTGAACGATCATTGACAACTTATTTTTTAAAAAATTATAAATTAGTAAAACTATTAATCCTACAATAAAATTTTTGTTATCAGTAATTTAATTTTTTTTTCCCATAAAAGATACAAATAATCAAAAAAACTATATGAGTAGAAATCATTATTTAATAGACATTAATATTAAAAATATACTAAAATATATTATCTATGTTAGTATCATTTAAATTTAATTACATATCCTATCAAATATAAAAAAAAAAAAATTTTGGATTAATAAAATTGATTTATATGTTCACACCAATTTAATTATATATTTAATAGTTATTGACTTTTGATTATTTAATTTATATTTATTATTTCATAATATGTAAAAATATTTAGTACATAAAATAATATATATATATAATGTTGATCCCGTGCAAGGCGCAGATCTTAACCTAGTGTAACAGTATTAGAGATTGATCAAATTGTATGATTGGTTTATTGTAAACCGTGTATTTAACCGGTTCTTGTGGATTAAGAGATGTTCATCCTGTATTAATCATTAAGAAGTTATTCGTTAAGCAAAAATTCAAGATGATCTGTACCTGCATGGAATTAATAGCATCAGCCTCCGAGTTAAATTCATAATACGAACTTGCTGCCGTAAGAGCATGCGCATCAGGAGTTCATGGGAGGGGGTCACACGTTTTCCAAAAAAAAAAAATATTAAAATAAACATAAATGAAAGATTTCGGCTCGTCCCGCCTCTTCCACGTGAACCCGGGTCGTGACTGTTCAACGGGCCCCACGCCACGTGGCGGCCCGCTATTGGTCACTTTATTTAAATTTTTTTTTTTTTAAATCAAACGAAAAAAAAAAAAAATTAATTTCATGAACTTCAACGAGCGGTATGCTCTAAGCTTCATAGATAAAAACTGATTCCACATTAAAAATGGATTAGTAATTACATTAGAAAATATGTAATTTGATGGTCTTAGTTAAGTCTTAGGGATGTTATACCTCGACTTGATTTTGTAATGACTGAACGTAATTAATTATTTCGTCCAGCATCGTAGCCATTCCCATTGCCTTTTTGTCACCAAACAAAAATAATCAGTAAGAAGCTATAAGAATTTTTTTTTTTAAAATTGTTTGATTTAAGTTTCTCATAACCACCTTATAACATCCGGGGACTATATCTTGCAAGCATTTCAATCTCTTGTTATTTTCCCTCGTCGAACCTGAAATTTATATGAAAATACTTTTCATACATAACTTCCATCTATTATACAATCCAAAATTAACCATATATAGAATTAATGAATCAGTATATATTTGATAATTAAATTTTACCCGCTCTGCTAAGCTTTGGCTATCAGTGGTTTGACCTCTTTTTACTCTAACATGAACAACTTCTCTCTCTTTCTCTTCTTCTCTACTTTTCGACCTTACCCTCCTTGAATAACTCTGTATTCTGATAAGAAAAAAAGAGAGTTAAAAATGGAAACCGATAGTATAGTTGCTATATCGAAAATCGGGTTTCAAGGTCAATAAATACATTTTTGGTTCCATTAGTGGAAACTTGAGCAGAAACGGTAGATAACGTTTGATCAGAGATACTGTTTTCCGACGTAGACACGGACGACAATAATTCTTTTCTCTTCTTGGTATCGTTTCTTGAAAAAGACTCGTCGTTGTCGTGAATATTAGAAGGGAGGAAAGTCTCTTGATGAAAACTATTATCGTCGAGAGATTTCCCGGGAACATGATTCGGTAATATTGTTGGTTTTGATGATGATGAAAGAAAAGAGATTCGAGAGAAGAAGAGAAAGGGGGAGCGAACATTTTCTGGAACTGATGAAGAGTGTTGTTTAGTTCTGCAAGTTGAGTTATTGGATCATCCATTGTGAATGTCTGAAAACCAGAAGAAAGATTCGCCATAATTGATTTTTTATTTGTTTAAAAAAATATTTTTTAAACTGGAGAGTGGCTGTTATGGATCGAGTAATTCCATTTATATATATATAGACACTTGTTTTTCATTTTATTCCGTTAAAAATAAAATAAAAAGACAGTTATAAATCAAAAGGTAGGCCATTGAAAATGAGATTATGAGGATTTTTGTAATGGTTGACAAAAAAATTAAGAAAATAGATTTTTGTAATGAAGTGGAGCCCTCTAAATTTAACAGAATATATATCAAAATAGAAAAAGTGGGATCACTGTTTGAATGAGACAAATTATTTAGGCAACTTCTTAGGGGGAAGAACTTAAAAATTAAGACCTCGACGTCTATATTTATTTCAGCTGCTTTTCTTCTTCTTCGTCGTCTTCTGTCTTAATTACCCAATATATTGTGAGAACGAACGACTAATGGAGTACTGAAATAGTTATGTCTGCCTGCTTTTGTGTTCACTATTGTTTTAGCCATTCCAAATTCTTTTGTTTAGCTAGGTGTAGATATGATCAAGCACGGTCTTCTTCTGTATTCTAACATTGGAGTCTGGTTTCTATCTTGTTTACTTTGACTTTGAGCATAGCTATTTGCTAGAGTACCTAGTACCTACTAGCAAACTGACACCATGTCCATCGGTAAAAACCTGTTAAAGATTCTAAAAGAAAAAAAATATTAATATTATATTAATAAATTTACTTTTCATTTTTGTTTATGAAAAAGAACCAGTAGATATATGACACATGTGTGTGTAAGTGGTGAAACCGCTTCTTGAATTCGCTAATTCAGAACCTCACTGTCTTCTCTTTCTTACCTTTTTATTATTTTAATTGTTTCTGTCCTAGGAATTTGTGTGAAGTACTTGCCGATGGACATGCTATGAGATACCAGAAATGCCTAAAACGTGAGGGAAGAACTATTTTTTTTAATGCATGATTTTCAAAATTTCGTAAAAACGTTGAATATTTTAAAATTTACGTACCGAATTAATAAAATGAGTTTTTTTTTCAATCTAAATTATAAAGTCTTTAGTATCTTAATCTACGCTATATAAAAGTTGAGGCTATAAACCGTTGAGAGCGTCCACGTAGGATTTAAAACCACCAATCTTATTCTGACACATCAGCGTTTTAGTTTGCTATTTCTAAAAATGTCAATGTTACCAAAAATCGTTTATTTCATAATAAAATATAAATCATTTGTTTTCATTTATTATTTTTAAAAATGTTAATATTTCCAAAAATTGTTCATTTCAAAATAGAACATAAACCAATATCAAATTAGTTAAGTTAACAAAAGTAGAACATTATAAATAAGTTAACTTAATATATAAAATATTATTCAAAATTTAACAAAAAAATATAAATACAAAATAATAATTAATTTAAAAATGCAAGACTTTCAAAAACTTATAAGTAAATAAATTTAACTCATGATTTTCAACTTTTAGACTATATGATAATGAACATATTCACATATAACATGTATTATGTATAAGTTGAAGGTATAAATAATTGAAAATGTTCACATAATATTTTTAAAACACCAAAAACATGCGAAATATCATTTATTTACTATATAAAAGTTGAGACTATAAGTCATTAAGAGTATACACATATGATTATAAAAGACCAATCAAAATATGAAAAATCATAATTATAGTTTGCTATTTTTAAAATGTTAAAATTTCCAAAACTAAGTATTTCAATACAAAATAGAATTCAACATCAAATAAGGCAAACTAATAAATAAATCATAAAAATGGAAATAAATTATATGTATACTAAATATTAGGAAATTTAACAAACAAATTAACTAAAATAAAATAAAATATAAAGAATACACGGTTTTTAACTTGCAAGAACACAAAATAAAATATACTATTCAAAATAAAATTTCAAAAGTGTATTTTCAAAATAAATTAGAAATCAATATCAAATGTATTTTCTTTAATAATATTCAAATCAAAGAATTAACAAGGAACACATAAAAATATAGGGTTTGAAATGAATGAAGAATAACATTGAATGAAAACGAAAAACATCCGTGATGGAAAGCAACAATACAAGTCGAAGACAAAAAATGCATCATACCAAACAATACCAGATATATTAGAGAATAATTCCAAACTACATGATGAATTCTTATTGAGAAGCTCTCTATTGAGCTATGTCGAAGAAAATATTTAGAGAACAATGTTCATAAGATAGATGAAAAATAAATAGCCTAAGAAATCATGTCAAGTTAATATTTTAAATAAAATTTATAACTAACACCAACAATAAATTAGCATGAAAGATAACATAAACAATTATAGAAAGAACAATCAATATGAATTTATCAATATAACGATAATATCTAAGTACTATAATCAACAAATTAAAAACATACAAATTTTCAAATTTTGAACATTTAAAAAAAAAAGTAAATTATAATATATTGTAATAATCATCAGCATTTAGCAACTAGAAAGAAAAACAATTATCAAAAGCATGTAATAGTTTTAAAAGAATCTTAAAAATCTTCATGTAAACTCTAAAACAAACAAATATTAACTATTATACCAGAAAGTAAATTATAATATATTGTAATACATTATACGATCATACAAGCTTAACTACAATACAAATAATCAACTGAATAAAGCAGAAGATAAATTTAATACTTTAGATTCTCAATATTATTAATTCAATAAATAATATGTTAGATAGCATTTGTTAAATTCATTATATTTACTTTACTTTCTATATTATCTTACAAATGCAGTTTAATATTAACTTTAGTTCATCAAAATATTTATAATAATTAAATTTTAAATCTAAATATTATACTATCTCATATATATATATATATATATATAACAATCACACTTTAATTGTAAAGTTTTTATGATGTGATCTACAAGATTTTTAAAAATTATTGTTATTAAAGCAAACTAAATGATGAATTCTTATAATCATTAGTCTGATTCACCTCATATAACATATAAAGTTTAAGATGCTTCCTGTTGAGTTATGTTGAAGAAAATATTTAGAGAACAATGTTTACAAGTTAGATAAAAAATAAAGAGTCTAAGAAAGCATGTCAAATAAGTTAGTTAAGATTTTTAATAAAATTATAAGGACGATCAACAATAAATTAGCATGATAGATAACATAAAAGAATGATTGAAAAAATAATCAATATGACTTTATCATCAACAAACTAAAAACATACAAATTTACAAACTTGATAACATTTTAAAAAAATCTCAAGATTACAATGAGTATGCTACCTAAGACGTTCGTTATCTTATCGCCAGCATTTAGCAACTAGAAATTTTTTTTTATCAAATTATATAATAGTTTTCAAAGGATCTTAAAAATATTCATGGAAATTATGAAACAAGCATATATTATCTATCCTACCAAAATAATATTTACATATAAAAAAGAAAATTATGATATATTGTAATGCGTTATACAATCATAGAAGTTTCACTACAATACAACTAAATAATTAGATCAAGTAATAGATAAATATTATACTTCAGGTTCTCTATATTATTAATTTAATAAATAAAATGTTACTTAACATTTTTTTAATTCATTATATTTACTTTAAATTTATATTACCTTACAAATATTATTTAATATTATTTAAAGTTCATCAAAATATTTGAGCGATTAAATTTTAAATCTAAATAATATACTATTATGTGTATATATATATATATATATAACAATCACACATTAATTATAACTTTTTTTCTGAATATGAAGCAAAATTAGATATTATGCAGATAGTTCAAATAAAATATATCTAAATTTTTGATAAAAATATTATAATGTATTAACAGTTTACATGCACTGAGTAATCTACATAGAATTTTAAAATATAATTTAATATTTTCAAAAACTATGAATATGTTTATAAACATAATTATTGCATCTATAAATACAAATAACTAAATAGCTCATAACATGGTATAATTATAAATAAACATAAATATTAAAATCAACATATCATATTTCAAATAAGAAAATTATATAAATCAATTAAATTTTTAGCTTAAAAGTTATTATAAACTAAATTAAATTATTAATACAGACTCGCGTGTAGCGCGAGTATAAAATCTAGTTTATACTATATAAAAGTCGAGGTTATAAACCGTTGAGAGCATCCACGTGAGATTTAAAACCACGAATCTTATTTTGACAAATCAACATTTCTAATTTAATATTTTCAATAATGTTAATATTGTAAAAAAATTAATTATAAATAAACATAAACTAATATCAAATAATGTAAACTAACAAAATTAAAAAAGTTATAAATATATTAAATTAATATCTATAATAAATTTTCGAAATTCAATATAAATAATTATGTAATTATTTTTTATTTTTTATACTACATAAAAGTTGAGGTTATAATCCATTAAGAGCGTGCACGTATTATTTAAAACCACCAATCGAAACATGACAAATATGTCAATATTCTAAAAAAATTATTTAAAAATAAAAGGAAATCAATATCAAATTATGTAAACTAATAAAAGTAAAAACTTTATAAATTTATTAACTTAATATCTATAACCATTTTTGAAATTCAACATAAATAATTATGTAATTATGTGTTTTTTTTCAATATTATTTATTTCAAAATAATGATTTTTTTATTTTTGAAAGAAAATATAATAGTGCAGTAATCAAAATAGTAAACATCTTAATTTGTATAGTAAGAATATGTAAATTTTCATAATCTTTAAAAAAGATTAATATCAAACATCGTGACCACAATTTTTCTTATTTAAGGTCATTCAATTTGTTATCATGACAACTGATTTTGAGGCTATAAACCATTGATGGTGTCTACATAATATTTAAAACGGTCATTCGTAATATGACAAATCATTTGTTTTCATTTATTATTTTTAAAAATGTTAATATGCCCAAAAATTGTTTATATCAAAATAAAAAAGAAACCAATATCAAATTAGTTAAGTTAACAAAAGTGGAACATTATAAATTATAAATAAGTTAACTTAATAGATAATATATTTTTTGACTTTTAACATAAAAATATAAATATAAAGTAATAATTAATTTAGAAAATGCAAGATTTTAAAAAAATTATAAGTAAATAAATTCAACTCATGATTTTCAAAATTTAGACTATATGCTAATGAAAATATTCAAAAATAACATATATTATGTATAAGTTGAAGGTATAAATAATTGAGAATGTTCAAATAATATTTTTAAAACACCAAAAATATGCTAAATTATCATTTTATTAACTTTATAAAAACTAAGCTAAAAAGCCATTGAGAATATACACATAGGATTATAAGAAACCAATCAAAAAAATAAAAACCAGAATTTTAGTTTACTATTTTTTAAAATGTTAAAATTTTCAAAATTGATTATTTGAACACAAAATAGAATTCAATATCAAAAAGACAAACTACTAAATAGATAATTAAAATGGATGTGACTGATATATATACACTAAGTATTTCAAAATCTAACATAAATCTATATTATATAAAAGTTTAGGCGATGTTATTAAAAAACTTTGTGGCTAGTACAGAAGGTGTCTATACACGATTTAAAACAACCAATTAAATTATGAAAAATCATTATTTTAATTTTAATTTTCAAAAATATTAATATTTCAAAAACAATTTTCTTTTAAAATAAAATAGAAACCAATATCAAACAAATTAAGTTAACAAAAGAAAAACATTATAATTAAATTCACACTATATATATATATATATATATATATATATATATATAATATTTTTGAAATTTAAAAGTTAAAATAAAATACAAAATAAGAATTAATTTAAAAAAATATAAGGCTTTGAAACAATTATAAGTAAATAAATTAACTCACGATTTTCAAATTTTAGGCTATATGCTATTTAATATATTCCTAAATATTATATACAATATAGAAGTTGAGGGTATAAGTCATTGAGAATATTTGCATATCATTTTAAAACACCAAAATATGCTAAATCATCATTTTATTTACTGTATAAAAGTTGTGGTAATAAGTCATTAAAAGTATATACATAAGATTATAAACAACCAATCAAAATATGCAAAATCATAATTAAAGTTTACTAATTTAAAAATGTTTAAATTTCCAAAAATGATTATTTCAATACAAAGTAGAATTCAACATCAAATAAGGCAGACTAATAAATAAACCATTAAAATGGAATTCACTCATATATATATATATATTAAATATTTGGAAATTTAACAAAAAGTAACTAAAATAAAGTAAAATATAAAGAATACATGATTTTTAACTTGCAAGGACACAAAATAAAATAAACTCTTCAAAATGAAATTTCAAAAAGTGTATTTACAAAATAAATTAGAAATCAATATCAAACTTATTTTCTTTAATAATATCCAAATCAAAGAATCGCATAATCCTCATGAACAAGGAACACATTAAGAAATATAGAGTTTAGAGTGAATGAAGAATAAAAGTGAGCGAAAACGAAAAGACATCCGTGATGTAAAGTAAATCATACAAGACGAAGACAAAATCCGATAAACAAAAAATGTATCACACCAAAAAAACCCGATATACTATCGAATTATTTCAATATAAACACAAGATTGAAAATTTACACTCGCTATCTCTGAAAGATGTTAAGTAAAAGAACAAAGTCAGAACCCAAGCCCCAATTTATTTATGACTTTTAAATTATTTTTAATCAATCAAAAGAAATTAACAAATTTATTTATCCATTAATTTTTTTAATGTTAATTAACACTATTACCTTATGTTTTGACAAATATTATTTTAGTCAATTACAGTCAAAATTTTCATAGAAACTAACCAAATAAGCTATACTGAAATTAATTTAACATGGTATAATTTACAACATTTAAAAAATTATTGTTCTTAAAGAAAACTACATGAAGAATTCTTATAATCATTAGTCTGATTCACCTCATATAACATATACAATTTTAAGTAAAATAATTCTAACAAAATGCTCTCTGTTGAGTTATGCGGAAGAAAATATTTAGAGAACAATGTTTATAAGATGGATCAAAAATAAAGATCCTATGAAAACATATCAAATAAGTAAGTTAAGAGTTTAAATAAAATTTATAACAAAGACTAACAATAAATTGGCATGAAAAATAACATAAAAGAATGATAGAATGAACAATCAATATGAATTTATCAATATAAATATACTGTCTAAGTATTATAATCAATAAACTAAAAAAATAAAAATCTTGAACATTTAGAAAGAAAAAAATCTCAAGATTACAATGAATACGCTATCTAAGATTTTTGCTATCTTATTGTCAGCATTTAGCAACTAGAATTTTTTTTATCAAAATTATGTAGTTTTCAAAGGATCTTAAAAATCTTTAATGTAAAATCCAAAAAAAAATATATTTAAATATTATACCAAAAAAGTAATTTATAATATATTGTAATACATTATACGATCATACAAGCTTAACTACAATACAAATAATTAATTAGATTAAGTAATAGATAAATCTAATACTTTAGGTTCTCAATATTATTAATTCAATAAATAAAATGTCACCACTACAAGAAAACGTGCCCATAACAACGAACATTTACGACGAAAATATTTCGTCGTAAATTTACATGGTCTTTACAACGAAATTACGAGGAATATAACTTTCGTCGTAAACGCCATGTAAATTTACGACGAACTGATTTCGTCGTAAACTCCATGTAAGTTTACGACGAATGTACGTGGAATGAGAAATACGTCGTAATCATTACATCGACATTACAACGAAGCATGTTACCGTTATATTTAGGTGAAAACGTGTATTCAATGTGCTTTAACTTACCTAATTTCGTCGTAAAGTCGTTGTAAATAATATGTTAAAACCATGTAAAATCCATGTAAAATATTCCTTGTAAAATCGTTGTTATATTTCAACTACCCAACTCGAAAATTTCTCTATATATATGTCATTTCCCACAACTCTCTTCCTCACAACACACAAACGGGAGAAAAAAAATCCAAAAAAAAAAATCAGAAAAAAAAGATTTCAAAAAAAAATCTAAGAAAAAA
>NC_027749.1:22488876-22492024 GCF_000695525.1 Brassica oleracea var. oleracea | reverse complement strand
TGTTTGTATTATGAATTTAAATATTATTGTATGACTTTTTAAAAATATGTTTTCCAATTTCATATTTTGTTTTAAAATTTAAATTATTTTAAATTCTGAATATTAAATATAAATTAAAATCTATTATATACTAATTAATAATAATATAATAAGAAACGATGTAAACTCCTCGTAAACATTACATGGAGTTTACATCGAATGTTTACGAGTGATTAACATCGAAATATTTACGAGGATTTTACATCGAAATGTTTACGAGTGATTTACAACGAAAGTATTTACGTGTGCTTTACATCGAAATAATTACGTGGGATTTACGACGAAGTCTTACGTGGCGTTTACGACGAATCCTTTCCCTGCGCTTTACGAGGAATATATTTCGTCGTAAACGTAACGAGTCGTTTACGACGAAACCTCCGTTACGACGGACGTTTAACAACAAAACGTCTTTCGACGTTAATTCGTCGTAACACCCCGTTTACGACGAATTTACAACGAATACTGCCCTAGTGAAAAATATGTTTTCTTGTAGTGCACGTAACATTAGTTAAATTCATTATATTTACTTTACTTTTTATATTAATTTACAAATGCTATTTAATATTAATTAAAGTTCATCAAAATATTTAATGTGATTAAATTTTAAATCTAAATATTATACGATCACATATATATAACAATCACACATTAATTGTAAAGTTTTTCTGTCTACAAAACTAAATTAAATATTATGTAGATAGTTCAATCGTATATATTATTCAAATAAAATATATGTAAAATGTATGATAAAATATTATAATGTATGAATAGTTTACATGCATCAGACCATTTATATAATATTTAAAAAAATACTAATTATATTTTTTTTCAAAAATTATGAATATGTTTATAAACATAATTATTACATTTAAAAATACAAATAACTAAATAGCTAATAAGAGAGTATAGTTATAAAAAAATATAAATAACAGATAAGAAAATTATATAAATCAATTAAATAACTTATTTAAAAATTATTATAAAATTAAACTAAATTATTAATACAGACTTTCGCGTAGTGCGAGTATAAAATCTAGTCTATACTATATAAAAATTGAGGCTATAAGTCATTGAAAACGTTCACATAGAATGTTAAACAACTAATCAGAATATGACAAATCACCTTCGTAATTTTCTGTTTATAAAAATGTCGAAACTTACAAAATTTAAAAAGTCAAAACTTCTAAATCTTTGAAAAGAATAATATAAACCAATTTAAATTAAAGTAAACTTACAAATAAAAATCATCAAAAAGGAAATCAATTGGATATCCATATTAAATTTTAAGAAAATTAACATAAGAACTGCATTAAATTTGATTTACAAAAATGTGTATTTATAGTATTGGAAAGTTTAACTGTACATAATTCTTCTTTTGGTTTTGTCATATTAGTCCAAATACAGGATCTGGAGCCACGTCTCAAACAAGTCAAAGGAACCGCGGATTACCTAGACCCATAATATTTAAGTACCTATCAACCTAACAAGGAAAAGTGACTTCTACTCCTGTGTACTACCAATCGAGCTTCTCAAGGGCCGGCTTCCCCTTAAGTTTCACAGAGAAAAAAAAAATGCATCACCTTAAGATGGGTAAGTTCAATATATTTATATTTATCATCTAAGCTTATTGATTTTTTTTTTTTTTTTGCGGCTGTGACTAATATTATCAGCTGATCAAGAAGTGTTGGGGATGGCGTTTCAATGTCTAGATCCTCATAGAGGTACAAGACCAAGCATGAAAAAAGCAGTGAGATTCTGAGGAAAATTCATAAAGATTATAGAGAGCAGCTCAACAGAAGTCTTTGAGATTCTTCTCTACGCGTTTATAAAAATAATATAGGTTCTCAGTTCTCACATTTAGCAACTGTATATTTGTCACACGTGATACTTCTTGTGCGAGAAATGTTGATTTATAATTGATTTATGCACTAAAATATAATACTATTATTGTTTGTTATATTAATAAATTGAGTTAATAGTTCTTTTTAATCAACTAGAAATATCTATATATATATTATCATAAAATAGTGTTTGCTTCGCTTTCATGAAACCACATAGGATGCCAGCTAGATAAGTCGATGTCTCTCATCATGACACGTGTCACGTGTGAACGAAACTCATCGTTTCATTAAGACGTGAATCGTGATGTTTGGCCCTCTAACCCTAGCTCTGCCCGATCGAAGAATTTGAGATCGCCTCCTCTCTTCGTGCGGCGGCGACGCGAGACGTCTGAGCTTCCTCACACTATCTGAAACGGCGAGCTGTGAATTTGTGTTTAATCCCATTAAACTCATCCCCATGTTGTCATCTTCAATGCGTCGTTTAGATCTGAGAGTCGGTTTGTGTTGGGTATAAATATACGTGAGTATTCCTCTTCTCTACGACCAAGGTCCATCAGATGATCACCGCTACAGCTCAAGCCCTGCCGCCATAGCCGCAGAATCCTCTCAACACCATCTTAACCTCTTGGTCTTTGCCTCTTCAGTCGCCACTACAACCGTCGTGACCGCGATAAATATTAATACCGCATCAGTTGACCTTTCTTCGGTTTACACTGCAGCAAGGGCTCCGATCAACTCTTTTATCACCGCCGGTCACTACAAGAAAACAGCGGTATTCTGACGGACATTCCGACGGAAAATGAAATCCTCGGAATTTTCCGAGGAAATTCCGAGGAAATTCCGAGGAAACCCAAAATTTGGGTTTCCTCGGAATTTCCTCGGAATATACCGACGGAATTCCGAGGAAACATCAATCCGTCGGAATATTCCGAGGAAATTCCGAGGAAAAATGTGTTCCTCGGAAAAAACCGACGGAATTTCGAGGAAACATCAATCCGTCGGAATATTCCGAGGAAATTCCGAGGAAAAATGTGTTCCTCGGAAAAAACCGACGGAATTTCGAGGAAACATCAATCCGTCGGAATATTCCGAGGAAATTCCGAGGAAAAATGTGTTCCTCGGAAAAAACCGACGGAATTTCGAGGAAACATCAATCCGTCGGAATATTCCGAGGAAATTCCGAGGAAAAATGTGTTCCTCGGAAAAAACCGACGGAATTTCGAGGAAACATCAATCCGTCGGAATATTCCGAGGAAATTCCGAGGAAA